>NW_020191906.1:0-10925 GCF_002263795.3 Bos taurus | reverse complement strand
CTGGCTGATCATGCACTGATCACGTGACTTATCATGCACTGATCACCTGACTATCATACACTGATCACATGGCTGGTCATACACTGATCCCGTGACTGGTCATGCACAGATTACATGACAGATCATGCACTGATCACGTCACTGATCATGCACTGATCACGTGGCTATCATGCACTACTCACGTGGATGATCATGCAATGATCATGTAGCTACCATGTACAGGTCACGTGACTGATCATACACCCATCAGGTGACTGATTCATGCACTGATACGTGGCTATCATGCACTGTTAAAGTGGCTGATCATACACTGATACACTGCCTGTCATGCACAGATCACGTGACTAATCATGAACTGATCACGTAGCAATCATTCACTGATCACCTGGCTGATCATGCACTGATACGTGGCTATCATGCAATGATCACGTGCTATCATGCACTGATCACGTGGCTGATCATGCACTGTTACCGTGACTGAGCATGGACTGATCACATGACTATCATGTAGTGATCACGTGACTTAATGGCGCTGACAATGTGACTGATCATGCGCTGAGCATGTTTGCTATCAATAACACTGATCATGGTGCCCTCTGGAGGCAATAAACAAAGAGCTGAGGTAGGCATAAATCAAACAGTCAGCAGGCATTAAATCATGGGAACTCAGCTGTGAGGAATCATGCTGCTCAGCTGGCAATAATCAAGCAGCTGAGGCAGGCCAGGAATTACGCAGCACAGCTGGCAATTGTCAAGCAGATGACAGGCAGGAAATCGTGCAGCTCAGCTGGCAATTGTCAAGCAGATGAGCAGACAGTAATCACAGCAGCTCAGCAGGCCCTGATCACGTGACTGAGCATGCACTGTTCACTGCTGGCTGATCATACACTGATCACGTGAATTGATCAAGGCACTGATCATTTGGATATCATGCACTGATCACGTGGCTAATCATACACTATTCACGTGTCTGACCATGCACTGATCAGTGGCTGATCATACACTTCTCACGTAACTGATCAAGCACTGATCACTTGGATATCATGCTGATCACGTGGCTAATCATCACTGTTCACGTGTCTGACCATGCACTGATCACGTGGCTGATCATACACTTTTATCACGTAACTGATAATGCATCTGATCACGTAATTGATCATCGCACTGATCAGTGGCTGATTCATGCAATGTACGTTAGCTACCGGGTATGTCTGGTCCGCGGGAGTGATCATGCACTGATCCACGTATTTGTCATGCACTGATCACGTGCTGATCATGCACTGAACATGCGTGAACTGATCATGCACGTGTTCAAGTTCCCTGTCATGCACAGATTCACGTGCTAATCATGAACTGAATCACGGGGCTGATAATTCACTGATCACGTGGGATATCATGCATTGATTACGTGCCTGTCATGCACAGATCACGAGACTGATCATGCACTGACTCACGTGGATATCATGCACTGATCACGTGGCTGATCATACACTGTTCACGGTGTCTGACCATGCACTGCTCACGGTGGCTGATCATACACTGTTCATGTAACTGATCATGCACTTATCACGTGGATATCATGCACTGATCACGTGGCTGAACATGCACTGTTCACGTGGCTTATCACACACCTGTCACGTGACTGATCATGCACTGATCACGTGGCACTCATGCGCTGATCACGTGGCTGATCATACTCTGTTCACGTAACTGATCATGCACACATCAGGTGGCTATCATGCACTTCTCACCTGGCTGGTCATGCAATGTTCATGTAGCTACCATATACTGGTCACGTGACTGATCATGCCACAGATCACGTAAATGATCATGCACTGTTCACGTGACTGATCATGTACTGATCACGTGACTGATCATGCACTGATCACGTGGCTATCATGCACTGCTCACGGTGGCTTGATCATGCAATGATCACCTAGCAAGCATGTACTGATCACGTGACTGGATCATGCACTGATCACGTTAATTAATCCTGCACTGATCACTGACTCATCATGCACTGATCACGTGGCTGATCACACACGTATCACGTGACTGGATCCATGGCACTGATCACGTGGTTATCATAACCACTGATCACGTGGCTATCATTCACTGATCACGTGGATATCATGCACGGATCACGTGGCTGATCAACACGTATCACGTGATGATCATGCACTGATCACGTGGCTATCATGCACTGATCACGTGGCTATCATGCACTGATCACGTGGCTGATCATGGAATGATCACGGAGCTACATGTACTGGTCACGTGACTGATCTTGCACTGATTATGTAATTGATCATGCCCTGATCACGTGGCTGATCAGGCACTGATCATGTGGCTATCATGCACTGCTAACATGGCTGGTCATGAAATGATCACGCAGCTACCATGTACTGGTCACGTGACTGATCATGCACTGATCATGTGGACAGAACATGGCACTGATCACCGTGGACTGGATCATTGCACTGATCACCATTGACTGATTCATGCGCTGATCACGTGACGGATCATGCATGAACAACGTGGCTTATCAGGATGCACTGATGCACTTGACTGCTCATACACTGAGTCACATGCAGATACCATGTACTGATCACGTGACTGATCATGCACTGATCACGTGACTTTCATCGCACTGATCACGTGGCTATCATGCACTGATCACATGGCTGTCATACACTGCTCACGTGCCTGGTCATGCACAGATTACATGACTGATCATGCACTCATCACGTCACTGACATTGCCACTGATCACGTGGCTATCATGCACTACTCACGTGGCTGATCAATGCAATGATCATGTAGCTACCATGTACTGGTCACATGACTGATCATACACCCATCAGGTGACTGATCATGCCCTGATCACGTGGCTATCATGCACTGTTCACGGGGCTGATCATACAATGATCACCTGCCTGGTCATACACAGATCACGTGACTAATCATGAACTGATCACGTAGCAATCATTCACTGATCACCTGGCTGATCATGCACTGATCACGTGGCTATCATGCAATGATCATGTGGCTATCATGCACTGATCACGTGGCTGATCATGCACTGATCACGTGGCTGATCATGCACTGATACCGTGACTGAGCATGGACTGATCACATGACTATCATGTAGTGATCACGTGACTTAATGGCGCTGATCATGTGACTGATCATGCGCTGATCATGTTTGCTATCATACACTGATCATGTGCCTCTGGAGGCAATAAACAAAGAGCTGAGTAGGCACGAATCAAACAGTCAGCAGGCAATAATCATGGAACTCAGCTGTGAGGAATCATGCTGCTCAGCTGGCAATAATCAAGCAGCTGAGCAGGCAGGAATTACACAGCACAGCTGGCAATTGTCAAGCAGATGACAGGCAGGAATCGTGCAGCTCAGCTGGCAATTGTCAAGCAGATGAGCAGACAGTAATCACGCAGCTCAGCAGGCCCGGATCACGTGACTGAGCATGCACTGTTCACCTGGCTGATCATACACTGATCACGTGATTGATCATGCACTGATCACGTGGCTAATCATACACTGTTCACGGGTCTGACCATGCACTGATCACGTGGCTGATCATGCAATGATCACGTAGCTACAATGTACTGGTCCCGTATGTGATCATGCACTGATCACGTAATTGATCATGCACTGATCACGTGGCTGATCATGCACTGAACACGTGACTGATCATGCACTGATCATGTGACTCATCATGCACTGATCACGTGGCTATCATGCACTGCTCACGTGCTGATCATGCAGTGATCACGCAGCTACCATGTACTGGTCACATGACTGATCATGCACTGATCACGTAATTGATCATGCACTGATCACCTGGCTTATCATGCATTCATCATGTGACTGATTCATGTGCTGATCATGTTTGGTGTCACACACTGATCATGTGCATCTGGAGGCAATGAACAAAGAGCTGAGTAGGCAGGAATCAGTCAGCAGGCTATAATCATGGAACTCAGCTCTGAGAAATCATGCTGCTCAGCTGGAAATAATCAAGTAGATGAGCAGGCAGGAATTATGCAGCACAGGTGGCAATTGTAAAGGAGAAGACAGGCAGGAATCGTACAGCTCAGCTGGCAATTGTCAAGCAGATGAGCAGACAGTAATCACGCAGCTCAGCAGGCCCTGATCACGTTTCTGAGCATGCACTGTTCACGTCGCTGATCACACACCTATCACGTGAATGATCATGCACTGATCACGTGGCTCTCATGCACTGATCCCGTAATTGAATGCACTGCTCACGTGGCTATCATGCACTGATGACGTGGCTGATCATGCACTGATCATGTGACTGATCATGCACTGATCATGTAGCTATCTTGCACATATCACTTGGCTGATCATAAACTCTTCACAGGACTGATCGTGCACTGATTACGGCGCTATCATGCATTGACTACATGACTCCACATGCACTGATCACGTGGATGATCATGGCACTGGTCATGTGACTGACCATGCACTGATCACGTGACTGATTATGCACTGCTCACGTGGCTGATCATGCAATGGTCACGTAGCTACCATGTCTGGTCCACGTGACTGATCATGCACTGATCACGTAACTGATCATGCACTGGTCATGTGGCTGATCATGCACTGATCACACGGCTGATCATACACTGATCACGTGACTGATCATGCACTGATCACGTGGCTATCATGCACTGATCACTTGGCTGTCATACTGATCACGTGCCTCGTCATGCACTGATCACGTGGCTGATCATGCACTGATCACGTGGCTGATCATGCACTGATCACGTGACTGATCATGCACTGTTCCTCGAGACTCATCATGCACTGATCACGTGTTTGATCAAACACTGTTCACATGTCTGACCATGCACTGCTCACGTGGCTGATCATACACTGTTCACTTACTGATCATGCACTGATCAACGTGGATATCATGCATTGATCACGTGTGCTGAACATGCACTGTTCACCGTGGTTACCACACACCTGTCACGTGACTGATCATGCACTGATCACGTGGCACTCATGCACTGATCACGTGGCTGATCATACTCTGCTCACGTAACTGATCATGCACCACATCACATGCTATCATGCACTTCTCACCTGGCTTGGTCATGCAATGTTCACGTAGCTACCATATACTGGTCACGTGACTGATCATGCTCAGATCACGTAAATGATCATGCACTGTTCAGTTGACTGATCATGTACTGATCATGTGGCTATCATGCACTGTCACGTGGCTGATCATGCAATGATCAGTAGCAACCATGTACTGGTCACGTGACTGATCATGCACTGATCACGTGGCTATCATGCACTAATCACGTGGCTATCATCACTGATCACGTGGATATCATGCACTGATCAGTGGCTGATCACACACGTATGACATGACTGATCATGCACTGATCCCGTGGCTATCATGCACTGATCACGTAATTGATCATGCAATGATCACGTGGCTGATCATGCACTGACACGTGAATAATCATGCATGATCAGTGACTGGAATCATGCACTGATCACGTGGCTATCATGCCACTGCTAACTTGGCTGATCATGCAATGATCACGCAGCTACCATGTTCTGGTCATGTGACTGATCAAGCACTGATCACGTGACTGATCATTGCACTGATCACGTGGCTATCATGCACTGATCACTTGGCTGGTCATACACTGATCACGCAGCTACCATGTACTGGTCACGTGACTGATCATGCCACTGATGAGTATTGATCATGCACTGATCATGTGGCTGATTCATTGCACTTAATCCACGCTGACTGGATCAGTGCACTGTTCACGCTGGCTGATCATGCCACTGATGGACGTGGTATCAGCACTTATCACATGGCTGGTCATACACTTATCATATAGCTACCATTGTACAGGTCACGTGACATGAACACTACATCCCATCAGGTGACTGGATCATGCAATTGATCAGTGTAGCTACCATGTACGGTCACATGACTGGATCATACCACCCATCAGGTGACTGGTCATGCCCTGATCCACTGATGGCTATCATGGCACTGTTCACGGGGACCGCTGATCATACAATGATCACCTGCCTGGTCCATACACAGATCACGTGACTAATCAATGAACTGATCACGTAGCAATCATTCACTGATCACCTGGCCTGATCATGCACTGATCACCGTGGCTATGCATGCCACATGATTCATGTGGCTTATCATGCACTGATCACGTGGCTGATCATGCACTGATACCGTGACTGAGCATGGACTGATCACATGACTATCATGTAGTGATCACGTGACTTAATGGCGCTGATCATGTGACTGATCATGCGCTGATCATGTTTGCTATCATACACTGATCATGTGCCTCTGGAGGCAATAAACAAAGAGCTGAGTAGGCACGAATCAAAACAGTCAGCAGGCCATAATCATGGAACTCAGCTGTGAGGAATCATGCTGCTCAGCTGGCAATAATCAAGCAGCTGAGGCAGGCAGGAATTACACAGCACAGTGGCAATTGTCAAGCAGATGACAGGCAGGAATCGTGCAGCTCAGCTGGCAATTGTCAAGCAGAATGAGCAGACAGTAATCACGCAGCTCAGCAGGCCCGGATCACGTGACTGAGCATGCACTGTTCACCTGGCTGATCATACACTGATCACGTGATTGATCATGCACTGATCACTTGGATATCAATGCACTGATCACGTGGCTAATCATACACTGTTCACGGTCTGACCATGCACTGATACACGTGGCTGATCATGCAATGATCACGTAGCTACAATGTACTGGTCCCGTATGTGATCATGCACTGATCACGTAATTGATCATGCACTGATCACGTGGCTGAATCATGGCACGAACACGTGACTGAATGCACTGATCATGTGACTCATCATGCACTGATCACGTGGCTATCAGCACTGCTCACGTGGCTGATCATGCAGTGATCACGCAGCTACCATGTACTGGTCACATGACTGATCATGCACTGATCACGTAATTGATCATGCACTGATCACCTGGCTTATCATGCATTCATCATGTGACTGATCATGTGCTGATCATGTTTGGTGTCACACACTGATCATGTGCATCTGGGGCAATGAACAAAGAGCTGAGTAGGCAGGAATCAGTCAGCAGGCCTATAATCATGGAACTCAGCTCTGAGAAATCATGCTGCTCAGCTGGAAATAATCAAGTAGATGAGCAGGCAGGAATTATGCAGCACAGGTGGCAATTTGTAAAGGAGAAGACAGGCAGGAAATCGTACAGCTCAGCTGGCAATTGTCAAGCAGATGAGCAGACAGTATCACGCAGCTCAGCAGGCCTGATCACGTTTCTGAGCATGCACTGTTCACGTCGCTGATCACACACCTATCACGTGAATGATCATGCACTGATCACGTGGCGCTCATGCACTGATCCCGTAATTGAATGCACTGCTCACGTGCTATCATGCACTGATGACGTGGCTGACTCATGCACTGATCATGTGACTGATCATGCACTGATCATGTAGCTATCTTGCACATATCACTTGGCTGATCATAATCTTCACAGGATGATCGTGCACTGGATTACGGCGCTATCATGCATTGACTACACTGACTCCACATGCACTGATCACGTGGATATCATGCACTGGTCATGTGACTGACCATGGCACTGATCACGTGGACGTGATTATGCACTGCTCACGTGGCGTGATCATGCAAATGGGTCAAGTAGCTACCATGTTACTGGTCACTGGACTGTCAAATGCACTGATCACGTACCTGATCAATGCCTGGTTCATGTGGCTGATCATGCACTGATCACACGGCTGATTCATACACTGATGCACGTGACTGATCATGCACTGATCACGTGGCTTATCATGCACTGATCCACTTTGGCCTGGTCATCACTGATCAGTGGATCATCATGCACTGAACAGTGACAGATCATGCACTGATCACGTGGCTGATCATGCACTGATACCGTGACTGAGCATGGACTGATCACATGACTATCATGTAGTGATCACGTGACTTAATGGCGCTGATCATGTGACTGATCATGCGCTGATCATGTTTGCTATCATACACTGATCATGTGCCTCTGGAGGCAATAAACAAAGAGCTGAGTAGGCACGAATCAAACAGTCAGCAGGCAATAATCATGGAACTCAGCTGTGAGGAATCATGCTGCTCAGCTGGCAATAATCAAGCAGCTGAGCAGGCAGGAATTACACAGCACAGCTGGCAATTGTCAAGCAGATGACAGGCAGGAATCGTGCAGCTCAGCTGGCAATTGTCAAGCAGATGAGCAGACACTAATCACGCAGCTCAGCAGGCCCGGATCACGTGACTGAGCATGCACTGTTCACGTGGCTGATCATACACTGATCACGTGATTGATCATGCACTGATCACATGGATATCATGCACTGATCACGTGGCTGATCATACACTGTTCACGTGTCTGACCATGCACTGATCACGTGGCTGATCATACACTGCTCACGTAACTGATCATGCACTGATCACGTGGCTATCATGCACTGAATACGTGGCTGAACATGCACTGTTCACGTGGCTGATCACACACCTGTCACGTGACATAACATGCACTGATCACGTGGCACTCATGCACTGATCACGTGGCTGATCATACTCTGCTCACGTAACTCATCATGCACACATCACGTTTCTATCATGCACTGCTCACGTGGCTCGTCATGGAATGATCACGTAGCTACCATATACTGGTCACGTGACTGATCATGCACAGATCACGTAAATGATCATGCACTGTTCACGTGACTGATCATGTACTGATCACGTGACTGATCATGCACCGATCACGTGGCTGATCATGCACTGATCACGTAATTGATCATGCACTTATCATTTGGCTGATCATGCACTGATCACGTGGCTGATCATACACTGATCACGTGACTGATCATGCACTGATCACGTGACTGATCATGCACTGATCACATAATTGATCCTGCACTGATCACATGGCTCATCACGCACTGATCCGGTGGCTGATCACACACGTATCACGTGACTGATCATGTACAGATCACGTGAATAATCATGAAGTGACTCACGTGGCTATCCTGCACTATCACGTGGCTTATCCATGCACTGATCTACGTGGCTGATCCCATTGCAATGACACGTAGCTACCATGCACCTGGCACGTGACTGGGATCATGCACTGATCAGGTAATTGGATGCATGGCACTGATCACGTGACTCGGATCATGCACAATCACGTGACTGGATTGCAT
Source organism: Bos taurus (assembly GCF_002263795.3). Taxonomy (NCBI): domain Eukaryota; kingdom Metazoa; phylum Chordata; class Mammalia; order Artiodactyla; family Bovidae; genus Bos; species Bos taurus. Next base: position 1,612 of record NW_020191906.1, on the reverse strand, counting down.
GCACTGATCACAGTGGCCCTGTCATTCAGTGATACCGTGGCCTATCATGCACTACTCCCTTGGCTGATCATGCAATGATCCATGTAGCTTACCATGTACAGGTCAGTGAATGAATCATCACCCTGATCAACGGTGTCTATCAATGCACTGATTACGAGACTTGATCATGCACTGACACTCTTATGACTATGCACTGATCACATGACGCCCCATGCACTTGATCACAGGGATTGATCAACACTATTATGTGACAGACTTCACTGCACTGATCCACGTTGGCTGATCATGCCACTGAACCGTGACTGAGCAATGGACTGATCACATGACTATCATGTAAGTGATCACGTGACTTATATGGCGGCTGATCATGTGACTGATCCTCGCGCTGATCATGGTTTGCTATCATACACTGATTCATGTGCCTCTGGAGGGCAATGAACATAGAGCTGATAGGCAGCAATGCAGTCAGCAGGCTATAGTCATGGAACTCGACCTGCTCTGCACGACCATTGAGTGCTGCTCAAGCTGGGCTAATAATATCTAAGGTATGTAGCATTAGCAGGCAGGAATTCACTCGCGAGCACTCTAATGTGCGCCTTCAAGTAGTAGATACAGAAACCTAGGCGAGGAACATCGTGGGCAGCTCATAGCTGGTATTGTGAAAGTCTCGATCAAGACAGATTGATGCCCTGACTCATTTCGCGCGAGTCTCAGCAGGCCCTGACTCACTGTTGCGACTACAGCACAGTGACAGCGTGTTCTCGCTGGATGATCACACTCCTAGTCTCCAACAAGCTCGTGACTGATAGGTCATGGCACTTGATTCATTTGTTGACTGATCATGCACTGATGATCCGCTCGGCTATAATATGCAACTGATCACTGGACATCCTAGCCTCTTACACTGATCACGTGCTGTCTGGTCATGCACTAGCATCACGTGGCTGATCAATGCACCTGACACGTGACAGATCATGCGAACTGATCTGTGTTGAATCTTTGCGATCAACACGTGGCCAATCATGCACTGCTCCACGTACCGGTGATCAGTTTAGCTCGAGCTAGTGTGTGTTGGCTATTCAATGCGACAATCTCGATGAAAGAGTTTGTTGGACCATAAAAAAGGTAAGTATCCAGTCTCATGAGCGTGGCTTGATCATGGCACTGGTCACGTGGTAGTTTGATTCATAGCCTCCAGTCGCACTTCAAGTGAGCGCTACGATCATTGCAGTGTGATCAAGCGTAGCGGTCTGATCATGCATCACACCATAGTAGTCGATGAAGACTACCCAGGTAGCCGCCACCACTCCCGTCACCTCTCTTATCATCGTTAATTGCTTTTTGACCGTTTCGATACTCCTCCTTTCGAGTGTTGACTTTGGATCATTGCACTCATCAGCAGTGGCTTATTAATTATGTGTTCAGATGTGTAAGGTGGCTGATCATACATGCCTAGTAACACCTTGCCTGGTCAGTATGGCACAGATTCAGTTGTGAAGACTCAATCGATGAGAACTGATATACCGTTAAAAGCTATACAATGTCTTATGAGTAAATACAACGTCTGGAGTCATTGATCATGCACAGATCATTTGGTAGTTATCGCTCATAA
>NW_020191905.1:0-23877 GCF_002263795.3 Bos taurus | reverse complement strand
GTCGGAGTTCCCCTGATCTCACTGAGAAGGATTTTTTCTGTCATGAGTTGAATCTCTCTCTAGGGATCAAACCCGTGTCTCATGTCTCTTGCTTTGGCATGAGGATTTACCACTAGTGCCACCAGCGTGGGTGCTAAGTCGCTTCAGTCGAGTCCGACTCTTTGCGACACTGTGGACTGTAGCTAGCCAGGCTTCTCTGTCCATGGGATTCTCCAGGCCAGAATACTGGAGTGGGCTCCCATTTCCTTCTCCAGGAAGATAACTCTGCTAATCTTCTGTTGCCTGGAATTTCCCCCTTCTCCTTCACTTCTCAGAAGTCACCATCCTATACCCAGGTTTGTTTCCTAGGTTATAATTGTTAGCATAGCTAAATACCTCTTCACTACTGCCAGACGCTGGAGTAAGGCATTACGGTAATGACTTTGTTTAGTCCTTAGGCGACTACTCGTTGACAGCAGTAGGCAGGTACCAATATTTCCTGTATTTCTCAGATAAGAACAGGGAGGCTGAGGGAGGGAAAGGAACTTGCCTTAATGCGCCCTGGTTTTCAGATGTGAAGCCAGGTTTGAAACTTTCATATCTGTGCTTTAACCATTACACACTTTATCCCCTAGTGCAGGGTCAGGCGAAAAGTTTGTTCTGATATTTCCATGACCTCTTATGAACGAAGGAATTTTTTAGCCAACCGTCCACCCAGTCCATTCTCAAGGAGATCAGCCCTGGGATTTCTTTGGAAGGAATGATGCTAAAGCTGAAACTCCAGTACTTTGGCCACCTCATGTGAAGAGTTGACTCATTGGAAAAGACTCTGATGCTGGGAGGGATTGGGGCAGGAGAAGAAGGGGACGACAGAGGATGAGATGGCTGGATGGCATCACTGACTCGATGGATGTGAGTCTGGGTGAACTCCGGGAGTTGGTGATGGACAGGGAGGCCTGGCGTGCTGCAATTCATGGGGTCGCAAAGAGTTGGACACAACTGAATGACTGAATTGAACTGAACTGAAATAGCAGAAAAAATTACCCCAATTCCAAGAGCCAGAATAACCTGGCAATGTTTCTTTTCGTGTTGTTGCTTTAATTGACTCATGTATCATAGAATATCACACAGATAGGTGCTTATTAAATACACAGATATGATACTATGGCTGGAAATCTAGTTACCCATCTCCTTTGGTTGGTAACTTACCTGGTGAATCCAAGTGACAGTGGTCTCTGTACGCTGTGTTGCAACAGGTTCCTCCTGAAATATAACTATAAAGACATTTGGGAAAAATTCTCTAAAATGTGCTTCCCAGTAGGATCATAGATGTTATCAGTCATCATCTAAAGACCAAATTACAAAGAAATTCATACAAGAATGTGAAATCAACTTCCCAATTTGAAACCAGTGCAAGTTGATTTTGAGATACTGTGCCTCCTTCCCCGTCTTAGAAATCCTCTCCAGGCGGTTCAGAGTGAGAGTGTTCATTTCTTTCTAAAAACCCAGCTTTCACACTAACCTAGAGATTTAGAGATTTGGAAACTAGCCTATGGATCATCTTCAGGCTGACCTTTGAGGCATCACTGAAGTTTAGACATGAAAAGGAGTTTTGATGCCATCTAGTCTGTGTTTTATTTGATAGGCAGGACGAAAATGAGACCCATGCGAGTCAATCAGTTCTCACACTTAAACTGGTCTGCAACAAATTTCTGATCATTTGGTGTTTCTGCAACTATATTAGCTGAGTGCCTACTACATGCCTAGCAGGCCTTCCTGGTGGCTCAGATGGTAAAGAATCTGCCTGCAATACAGGAGATGCAGGTTCGATCCCTGGGTCAGGGAAGATGTCATGGAGAAGCGCAACCTACTCCAGTATTCTTGGCCTGGAATATTCCATGGACAGAGTAGTCTGGTATGCTACAGTCCATGGGAATCACATGGATGAAACACGAGACTACACACATATGTAAGCCTAGCAGAGTGGGGGAGACAAAAATTGAAGACACAGATTTGGGCTTTTAAGGAAATTTAGAGTGCTGTGTCCCTGAATCCCAGTTCAGAACTCAGTCCTGTAACAATTAAATTGAGAGAAACGTTCTCTTCCTAGATTACTGAAGGAAAAGGAGAAGCCTTGCTTCTTTGCTGAGTCATTCTAACTGTGTGCCTGCAAGGCGTGTGTGGTGAGATGCACACAGATCACCAAGGCCTATGGACCCAGAGCTCTCTCCAAGTGCTGTTTAGCATCAGGACCCTATACTCAAATCAGAGCTTGGCTTTTCCTTGAACACACTCTGCCTTCCTTCTGCCTCCGAATTGTCTTCCTTCATCTCCCTTCTACCTCCACCACCCTCCCCAGATTTTGCAAGTTTGGCTTCTTCTCATGTTCAACTTTCATCAGAAAGGTCACAACTCAAAGAAAAAGGTCCTGCTACCCTTCTCTATGTTGCCTTCTGCAGTATGTCCATCACCTTCCCTGGTTTATTTCTGGGTGCTATTTTCACTCTTGTATTTCCATACTTGTTTCTGCTGATGCTCTGTTCCCTCCCTCTCCCTGCCCACCCGCCCTGAACATGAACCCAGGAGCTCATTCGTGGCACTGTCGTGGCCTTGGGGTACCTCATAGCGTAATTCCTGAAGGCACAAATGAGTGAAGAGGAATTCAGGGGATTGGAATCAATCATTCAGAAACAAATTCCTTTCCTCCAGGGGAATCTTCCCGACCCAGGGATCAACCCGTGTCTCTCAGTCTCTTGCTTTGGCATTGAGGATTCTTTACCACTAGTGCCACCAGCGTGGGTGCTAAGTCGCTTCAGTCGAGTCCAGACTCTTTTCGACACTGTGGACTGTAGCTAGCCAGGCTTCTCTGTCCATGGGATTCTCCAGGCCAGAATACTGGAGTGGGCTCCCATTTCCTCTCCAGGAAGATAACTCTTGCTAGCCTTCTGTTGCCTGGAATTGCCCCCCTTCTCCTTCACTTCTCAGAAGTCACCATCCTATACCCAGGTTTGTTTCCTAGGTTATAATTGTTAGCATAGCTAAATACCTCTTCACTACTGCCAGACGCTGGAGTAAGGACATAACGGTAATGACTTTGTTTAGTCCTTAGGCGACTACTCGTTGACAGCAGTAGGCAGGTACCAATATTGCCTGTATTTCTCAGATAAGAAACAGGGAGGCTGAGGGAGGGAAAGTAACTTGCCTTAATGCTCCCTGGCTTTCAGATGTGAAGCCAGGTTTTGAAAACTTTCATATCTGTGCTTTAACCATTACACACTTTATCCCCTAGTGCAGGGTCAGGCGAAAAGTTTGTTCGGATATTTCCATGACATCTTATGAAGGAAGGAATTTTTTAGCCAACCATCCAACCAGTCCATTCTCAAGAGATCAGCCCTGGGATTTCTTTGGAAGGAATGATGCTAAAGCTGAAACTCCAATACTTTGGACACCTCATGTGAAGAGTTGACTCATTGGAAAAGACTCTGATGCTGGGAGGGATTGGGGGCAGGAGAAGAAGGAGATGACAGAGGATGAGATGGCTGGGATGGCATCACTGACTCGATGGATGTGAGTCTGGGTGAACTCGGGAGTTGGTGATGGACAGGGAGGCCTGGCGTGCTGCAATTCATGGGGTCGCAAAGAGTCGGTCACGACCTGAGTGACTGAACTGAACTGAACTGAATATCTAAGAAATTCCTGAATCCCTCCTCCAATTCCTAGAGTGCTCAGTTGATTCTTGAGACTCTCTGTAACTCAAATTACAACCATGTCTGAGGGGGCTAAACACATTTCAAGTAATTGCCTGCTCCTTATCTAGGTGCTGGGCACTAGTATTTCTGACACATAAACGCTGTATTTGAGAAGAACTTTTAATCCTAACACTCTCAGGAAGAGGCCAAAAATAATGCTAATTTGATACTACTTCATAATGTGCCTATGTTACTTTTTATTTTAATGAATTGATTTCCATTTCTGACTAAACCACATAATCCTTCAGCCAATAAAGAGTTCTTTCTTTCTTTCTTTTCCCTGTATCACTTCTCAGTAATGGACCACGAAGTAGAAAATAACAACCCCCGCCACTGCCAGCGCCTGGATTCAGGGTTCACATGTGGCTTTTAATTCTTTGACAGGAGAAAGAGGAAATCATAACTTTTGGTGAAACTTTTAAAAATAAGGAACATAGACTCACCATCACCTTCATTAACGACTCTTTAATTTAGAAGTTAAACTCATGAAAATGCCAGAAAAGCAACACATTCTTTCACACAGACTTGTGTTTCAGAGTATTTGATTACATTGTTTCAAGGCTGCCGAGGCTTACAATTGAACAGCATCCCTCTCACTTGATCCAGCCATGGGTAACTTCACCACCTTACCAACCCACTCTCAATAAAAAATCCATCCACCACACTGGGCTGGGGTCCTGGTGGCTCAGTGGCAAAGAGTCTACCTGCCAGTGCAGGAGATGTGGGTTTTATCCCTGGGGCAGGATGATCCCCTGGAGAAGGAAATGGCAACCCACTCCAGTATTCCTGCCTGAGAAATTCCATGGACAGAGGAGCTGGTAGGCTACAGTCAATAGGGTCACAAAAGAGTCAGATGCAACTGACTAAACAACGAGACTGGGATCTGAATACTACTCATTCAGTTATTCAGTTAAGTCAAATAGGACTAAAATGAGATAGTTTTTCTTCTATCTATAGTCCTATGTCCCATATAACAGCTTCTGCTGCTGCTGCTAAGTCCCTTCAGTCGTGTCTGACTCTATGCGACCCCATAGACGGCAGCCCACCAGGCTCCCCCGTCCCTGGGATTCTCCAGGCAAGAACACTGGAGTGGGTTGCCATTTCCTTCTCCCAATGCATGAAAGTGAAAAGGGAAAGTGAAGTCGCTCAGTCGTGTCTGACCCTCAGCGACTCCATGGACTGCAGCCTACCAGGCCCCTCCGTCCATGGGATTTTCCAGGCAAGAGTACTGGAGTGGGGTGCCATTGCCTTCTCTGCCCATATAACAGAATCCTGCTTTAAAAAAAAAATTCCACCTACCTGACAGTAGTAATACAAAAATCATTTTTCGGTCCATCCTGAGATCATAAGCTGGCTTCCCAATGTCAGTGCAAGAAAACCGCCAAGGATGACTGACGTGACATCTGTGGCCTCAGCCTACACATTGTTATCTTTCAGGCTCACATTCTCTAGGCATCAGTTGATAGGCTGGGTGGCATTTTTAAATGATGCCAAACTGTACATTGTCTGTCCATAAAGATATGTGGGTATCTGCCTAATAAAGGATTATTAAAGCCTTCAGTTGAGTCTCCACTTCAGGCAACTGGCAAATACCTGTTAAAATTACTTTGCATAAACTCAGCGAGCAGTTCAAGGTAATAGCAGTCGGCAGCTACCCGATTGGACAAATGAGAATTAGACTGTGAAGGCCTAAATTGGGCTTCCCAATGACTCAGCTGGTAAAGAATCTGCCTGCAATGCAGGAGACCCTGGTTGGATTCCTGGGTTGGGAAGTTCCCTAGAGAAGGGATAGGCTACCCACTCCAGTATTCTTGGGCTTCCCTGGGGGCTCAGATGGTAAAGAATCCTCCCACAATGCCAGAGACTTGGGTTCGATCCCTGGGTTGGGAAGATCCCCTGGAGGAGGGCATGGCAACCCACTCCAGTATTCTTGCCTGGAGAATCCCATGGGCAGAGGAGACTGGTGGGCTACAGTCCATGAGGTCACAAAGAGTTGGACATGATTGAGTGACTAAATACACACATGCAGGCCTGAGACTAAGGCCTGAATTAGGCTGAGGTAGCCAGGAAAATTGTTTTAATGTGGAGAGTCTTATGGGTCACAGAGAAAATGGCTTCTTACATGAAATAAGTGTTTGAGAACTGGAATTACTATTAGAGTGCTCTGAGGTTTGAAAAACTCTCTAGATCATGGCAAGTCATACAGCAACATAATAATATGAGATGCAAGAAATCTTTAATTCACAATGGAATTTGAATGGAATAGCTAGGGCCCACACCGAACCAGTGTGGTGATTTCTATCCAAACGTGCCTCATTACGGAGGCATAGAGTGGATAATTAGGAGATTGGAATTGACATATATAAAATACATAACGAATGGGAACCTACAGGATAGCTCAGAGAACTCTAGTCAATGCTCTAAATGGGAAGGAAAATACAAAAAAGGGGATATATGTATATGTTTAGCAGATTCACTTTACTGTATAGTGGAGACTGACACAACGCTATGAAACAATTATGTGGTGATGGTCAAGTCACTTAGTTGTGGTCGATATTCTGTGACCGTATGGACGTAGCCCACCAGGCTCCTCTGTTCATGGGATTATCCCAGCAAGAAGACTGGAATGGGTTGCCATTTCCTCCTCCTATAGTTGATTCATTTTAGTGGAGACTAGCAGCCATGAAATTAAAAGATGCTTACTCCTTGGAAGGAAAGTTATGACCAACCTAGATAGCATATTCAAAAGCAGAGACATTACTTTGCCAACAAAGGTCTGTCTAGTCTAGGCTATGGTTTTTCCAATGGTCATGTATCGATGTGAGAGTTGGACTGTGAAGGAAGCTGAGCACCGAAGAATTGATGCTTTTGAACCGTGGTGTTGGAGAAGACTCTTGAGAGTCCCTTGGACTGCAAGGAGATCCAACCAGTCCATCCTAAAGGAAATCTGTCCTGGGTATTCATTGGAAGGACTGATGCTAAAGCTGAAACTCCAGTACTTTGGCCACCTCATGTGAAGAGTTGACTCATTGGAAAAGACCCTGATGCTGGGAGGGATTTGGGGCAGGAAGAGAAGGGGACGACAGAGGATGAGATGGCTCGGTGGCATCACAGACTTGATGGACGTGAGTTTGAGTGAACTCCAGGAGTTGGTGATGGACAGGGAGGCCTGGGGTGCTGCAATTCATGGGGTCTCAAAGAGTCGGACACGACTACGTGAATGAACTGAACTGAACTGTACACAATATTATTAAAAAAATCACAGTCTGGTAAAAATTAATTTTAAAAAATCTAAGCCATTTTAGATATGTGTTGATCTCAAATACAAAAGACTTTGTGCTAGCAAAAAAAAAAAAAAGGATGCATAAATGAATGAATGATGAGACAATAAATGTGAACAGTCAAAATCAAAAAGGACGACCCAAAAAATTCGTTGCAAAGCAGATTAAAATGAGACGTATGGTCATTCAAAGAACAGAAGATCAGATTTACAAGGAGGTGGAACAGCAACAACATGAACTAGATCTGAAACAGCCCCAAAGAAGGTGTTTGGATACTCTATCACAAATGGCTTACTTCCTCTAAGCATTGTAGAAGCCCTTCTTGCTTGACTCAGAAAATAAATTTGCTAAGTCAGCAACTTGTTAAATAGAGTCTGTGTCTGGTTTTACCCACATATTTTTATTTTTATTTCTGGCTGTGCTGGGTCTTCGTTACTGTGTGGGCTTTTCTCTGGTTGTGGAGAGTGGGGGCTACTCTCTAGCTGTGGTGCTTGGACTTCCCGTTGCAGAGACTTCCCTTGTTGTGAAGCGTGGGCTCTAGGGCACACGGGCTTCGGTAGTTGTGGCTCCTGGGCTCTACAGCACAGGCTCAATAGCTGTGGCAAGCAGGCTTAGTTGTGCCATGGCATGTGGGATCTTCCCAGATCAGGGATCAAACCTGTGCCTTCTGCACTGGCAGGAGGATTTTTTCCCACTGAGCCACCAGGGAAGTCCCACAGATGGTTTTTTTTTAATATAAATTATTTATTTTAATTGGAGGCTAATTACTCCTCAATATTGTATTGGTTTTGCCATACATCAACTTGAATCTGCCACGGATGTACACGTGTTCCCTATCGTGAACCCCCCTCCCACCTCCCTCCCCATACCATTCCTCTGGGTCATCCCAGTGCACCAGCCCCGAGCACCCTGTATCATGCATCAAACCTGGACTGGTGATTCATTTCGCATATGATAATATACATGTTTCAATGCCATCCTCCCAAATCATCCCCCTCTCTCCCTCTCCACAGAGTCCAAAAGACTGTTCTATACATCTGTATCTCTTTTGCTGTCTCGCATACAGGGTTATCGCCACATGTGGTTTTAAAGAAAACTATCTATGAAACTGATATTTGAAGCTTCAGGAAAGGGAGCCACCGCGAACAATATATTTAGTGGGGAAAAGATGGAGATAGATATCCATTGACATCCAAGCTCCCTGAAACTGGGGGATAAAGGAAGTGTTGAGATGCAGACATGGAGGAGGCTGAGGGGCACAAAGGGGCTCCTGAGGACCAGTGCGAAGTCCAAAAGCCCCAGAATCCTGGAGCCCCTCTGAAGGCCCCACCGATGCACGTGAGACAACTGCAGCAAGGTTTACAATAAATCTGCATAACCAACCTTCAGCAAAACAGTAACTTGCTTAAATTCACTGTTTGCTGCTGGGGTAATACCAGGTTGGGCTGCAGAACTTTTTCTCAACAGATAACCAAGTCAAAGAGACCGGAGGGGGAATTAATAGGAGCAATAAAGATTATTTCAGATAGACTACATTTTGAAGAGGAGAGCAATTAACATGAGCCTTAAAATGATTATTTTCTTTTGAAAATGGGTATATAAATGAGCAACTATCCCCACAAGAGACTAGTAAGCAGCTATTAAAATCATGTTTTCAAAATAGTTGATATGGAGACTTAGGATAAAATAGAGAAGTGGAAAACAGCCACCTCAAAAACTGTATACACAGAAATAAAATCCTGCTTGATTCTTTTCTGCTTGATGCTATGTGCGAAGTATATGACCACACAGCATTTGTAACATAAAGCAGGCAAAATCAGGGTAATATCACGTTATCATTTTACAGGGGAAAGTAGAGTTCAGTTCAGTCACTCAGTTGTGTCCAACTCTTGCGATCCCATGAACTGCAGCACGCAAGGCCTCCATGTCCATCACCAACTCCCAGAGTCCACCCAAACCCATGTCCATTGAGTCGATGATGCCACCCAACCATCTCATCCTCTATCATCCCCTACTCCTCCTGCCCTCAATCTTTCCCAGCATCAGGGTCTTTTCACATGAGTCAGTTCTTCTCATTAGGTGGCCAAAGTATTGGAGTTTCAGCTTCAACGTCAGTCCTTCCAATGAATATTCACGACTGATCTCCTTTAGGATGGACTGGTTGGATCTCCTTGCAGTCCAGGGGACTCTCAAGAGTCTTCTCCAACATCATAGTTCAAAAGCATCAATTCTTTGGCGCTCAGCTTTCTTCACAGTCCAACTCTCACATCCATACATGACTACTGGAAAACCATAGCCTTGTCCAAACAGATCTTTGTTGGCAAAGTAATGTCTCTGATTTTTAATGTGCTGTCTAGGTTGGTCATAACTTTCCTTCCAAGGAGTAAGGATCTTTTAATTTCATTGCTGCAATCACCATCTGCAGTGATTTTGGAGCCCAGAAAAATAAAGTTAGCCACTGTTTCCACTGTTTCCCCATCTATCTGCCATGAAGTGATGGGACCAGATGCCATGATCTTAGTTTTCTGAATGTTGAGCTTTAAGCCAACTCTTTCACTCTCCTCTTTCACTTTCATCAAGAGGCTCTTTAGTTCTTCACTTTCTGCCATAAGGGTGGTGTCATCTGCATACCTGAGGTTATTGATATTTCTCCTGGCAATCTTAATTCCAGCTTGTGCTTCCTCCAGCCCAGTGTTTCTCATGATATACTCTGCATATAAGTTAAATCAGCAGTATGACGATATACGGACAACTAACCAATCTGATCGAATGGACCACAGCCTTGTCTAACTCAATGAAACTAAGCCATGCCATGTGGGACCACCGAAGACGGACGGGTCATGGTGGAGAGGTCTGACAGTGTGGTCCACTGGAGAAGGGAGTGGCAAAACACTTAGTATTCTTGCCGAGAGAACCCTATGAACAGGGGAAGGTGATAGTCCTCCAATACAGTGTTGGGAAGGTAGCTCCCAACTGGTAACACAGAGTCCAGCTAAAGACATATAACTTAAAATAAAAATGATGATCAGATTATATACTGCTGTTTCTAAAATGTTTAAGGTAATTGAAATGCCTATTTTGATTCTGAAAGGAGCATATTAGCTAGTGGTTACCAGTGGGGAGAGGGAAGAGGGAACGGCAATATGGGGATAGGAGAATAAGAGGTACAAGCTGTCATGTATAAAATGAGCTGCAAGGATATATTATTCTACAGGGCTTCCCTGCGGGCTCAGACAGTAAAGAATCTGCCTATAGTGCAGGAGACCTGGGTTTGATCTCTGAGTCGGGAAGATCCTCCGTAGAAGGGAATGGCAACCCACTGCAGTATTCTGGCCTGGAGAATCCCACGGACAGAGGAACCTGGCGGGCTACAGTCCATGGTGTCATAGAGAGTCGGACACGACTGAACAACTAAGTACAGCACATATATTGTACAGCACACAGGGAATGTAGCCATATTTTATAACAACTATAAACGGAGTATAACTTTTAAAAGTTGTGAATCATTATATTGTACACCTAGAACAAATAATAATGCACAGTAACTATACTTCAATTAATTTTTTTTATCAGAAAGAAAATCAAAATCAGAAAGAAAATAAAATAAAATTGATGGTTCTAGTTCCAAGGCATTTAAAACTCACAAAACAAAATTTTAAATGGAATGATCATCATTCTTTGTCAAATATTAATATACCTGATAGTGACAAACCATGTTGATGTTCTGTGTATAGTCCCAAAAAGATAATATTTCAAAATAAGTTCAAAAACATGCAGCATGTTTAAGAAACACCACTTTGGAACTACACTGTCTGGTGGGTGTTTGTTATTCCTAAACTGTGTTTAAAGAACTACACAGTTCAACTTTCAACAGTGAGTAAGTAAAATATATGAGGTAATGTGTCAGCCTCAACATTAACAATCCCAATATCTACTTTCAGCTACCTAACAATTCCAATCATCAGGAATTAGCAGACCACCTAATGCACTAAAGGGAAGGATATGAGAAACTATTGGAAGAACCATCTGTGGACTTCCATAAGAAGCAGTGCATTGTAAAAAAAATGTAAAAATGGTGATCAGAAAGAGATATTGAGCTGTTATCCCACATGAACATCAGTCCAATCCTCAAAAAGAGCTGGACATGACTGAATGTAAGCTCAGTCATGTTGCTATCCATTTTCCACCATCAGAATCCAAACCCTTACTTTGCCTCAGCTGAGTTTTTGCCAGCAGTCTCACTGGATTCCTTTCTGCAAACATTCCTAATATAGTTGCCTTAAATGGTATGGACCTAACAGAAGCAGAAGATATTAAGAAGAGGAGGCAAGAATACACAGAAGAACTATACAAAAAAGATCTTCATGACCCAGATAATCACGATGGTGTAATCACTCACCTACAGGCAGACGTCCTGGAATGTGAAGTCAAGTGGGCCTTAGGAAGCATCGCTACAAACAAAGCTAGTGGAGGTGATGGAATTCCAGTTGAGCTATTTCAAATCCTAAAAGAGGATGCTGTGAAAGTGCTTCACTCAACATGCCAGCAAATTTGGAAAACTCAGCAGTGGCCACAGGACTGGAAAAGGTCAGTTTTCATTCCAATCCCAAAGAAAGGCAATGCCAAAGAATGCTCAAACTACCACACAATCGCACTCACCTCACATGCTAGCAAAGTAATGCTCAAAATTCTCCAAGCCAGGCTTCAACAGTACCGTGAACTGTTAGATGTTCAAGCTTGTTTTACAAAAGGCAAAGGACTCAGAGATCAAATTGCCAATGTCCGCTTGATCATCAAAAAAGCAAGAGAGCTTCAGAAATACATCTATTTCTGGTTTATTGACTATGCAAAAGCCTTTGACTGTGTGGATCACAATAAACTCTGGAAAATTCTTCAGGAGATGGGAATACCAGACCACCTGGCCTGCCTCTTGAGAAATCTGTATGCAGGTCAGGAAGCAACAGTTAAAACTGGACATGGAACAACTAACTGCTTCCAATAGGAAAAGGAGTACCTCAAGGCTGTATATTGCCATCCTGCTTATTTAACTTCTATGCAGAGTACATCATGACAAATGCTGGCCTGGTAGAAGCACAAGCTGGAATAGATTGCCAGGAGAGATATCAATAACCTCAGATATGCAGATGACACCACCCTTATGGCAGAAAGTGAAGAACAACTAAAAAGTCTCTTGATGAAAGTGAAAGAGGAGAGTGAAAATGTTGGCTTAAAGCTCAATTCAGAAAACTAAGATCATGGCATCTGGTCCCATCACTTCATGGCAAATAGATGGGGAAACAGTGGCAGACTTTATTTTGTGGGGTTCCAAAATCACTGCAGATGGTAACTGCAGCCATGAAATTAAGAGAGGCTTACTCTTTGGAAATGTATGACCAAACTAGATAGCATATTCAAAAGCAGAGACATTACTTTGCCAACAAAGGTCCGTCTAGTCAAGGCTACGGTTTTTCCAGTAGTCATGTATGGATGTGAGAGTTGGACTAATGAAAGCTTAGCACCAAAGAATTGATGCTTTTGAACTGTGGTGTTGGAGAAGACTCTTGAGAGTGCCTTGGACTGCAAGGAGATCCAACCAGTCCATCCTAAAGGAGATCAGTCCTGGGTATTCATTGGAAGGACTGATGCTGAAGCTGAAACTCCAGTAGTTTAGCCACCTGATGCTAAGAACTGATGCATTTGAAAAGAACCTGATGTTGGGAAAGATGAGGGTTGGAGGAGTGGGGATGACAGAGGATGAGGTGATTGGATGGCATCACCGACTCAATGGACGTGAGTGAGTAAACTCCAGGAGACAGTGATGGACAGGGAGGCCTTGCATGTAGCCATGTGTGGTTTCACAAAGAGTCAACTGAGCATGACTGGACATGACTGAGCAACTGAACTGAACTGAAACTGAATGCTCTGCTAGAGTTAATTCCCCCTTACCAGTCCACAAGAGTATTTCTTTTTCTGCTGTCTCCCGATGCCATTTTATGTCATTTCTTGAATTTACTACTAATAACATACTGCACACATTACATGACCTTGTCAAAGACATGATTACAGTGGGTCATTCTTTCGCCGCTCACTGTTTACAGGATTCATGGCATGTGCGCTGTGTGTGTCTGCAGTGGACCCATGAATGTTTCTGGTTTGACACTATCATGTGGGCTTAACACTGAAATCACTTTGAAAAGTAGATTATTTAACTGGACCCAGAAGTTAGTAATTGATTCTAAGCACTTAGCCTAATTTTCCTCTCTTGGTCTCTGTCCTTCTGAAAACCCATTGCTTCCCTTTTTCTCAGTGTTTCCACTAGCTAACAATCCAAGAGCTATGCTAAGTCTTCTGTGAGGCTTTACTTTAAATCCAGAGGACCCTGCCGAAATCCCACCTACAAAAGACCTTCTTCTTTTCTGCTTTCAACCTGCTCTTTCAAAGTCATCTTCTTCCCCATAGAAGAGTAATCAGAGAGAGAGTGAATGCCACCTGATCATCCTTATCTCAGGACCCCGATGGATTATACTTAACTGGGCACGTATGATGTATTGGGCTCTCAGTCAAGCAAATTTACACACATTTTCTTATTTAATCCTTAGAGAAACACTGTGAGATAGGTGTAATGAGCCGCATTTTAAAATTAAGATGACAATGACCTTTTGGAGAACTCAGGGTTCAATCTACTCAGGGTCAGCACCTGGCACAGGGCCAAGCTCAGGGCTGAGTCCAGCCAGGTTTGACCGTAAGCCCCTTTCACCACTGCACTACTGGGTCCCTTTTACCTGGCCTACCATTTCATGCTCACATTCATCATTTATGTGTTTTTCTAGAATGCTTTAATTTCTTTAATCTACAGTATTATTCTTGTGCAACATTCCAGAAGCAAGAGTTCCTCTAGAGGAGAGAGACTTTGTCTATTTTGCTTCCATTTCTTGGTCTTTGTCAGTTTCCCTGCAGTAGTCAGTCCCATTAAGTAGAGCTGCATCATAACAGTGACTCCAGAGAAAAACTGTTTTAAAACATCAACAAACCTCGTGGTGGTGTAGGAACAGCAGGCCCAATATTGCGTGACTTTGTACTTGGAATGGCCCTGGTCGAAGAAAACTCAGTTGTACAAAAGAGAAGTTGAGAAAGGGATTAAGGTTGAGGGAATGAGCGGACCAGAGAGCACATCACAAAAGACAAATTCATCCCACATCTCTCCCAGTGGAGCTCCAGAATTTTCATGTGGCACGGCCTTACAGGGAAGAAGGTGAGCCTTGATTTCCCCATCTGTAAAATGATAATACTTACTTCAAAATGTCGTTGAGAGGACTAAGTTAGTTTAATATATAATTTGTGTGCCTTCACACACACACACATCAGTTAGTACAGTGTGTGGTTAGTCACTCAGTTGTGTCCGACTCTTTGTGACTCATGGAATGTAGCGCATGAGGCTCTTCTGTCCATGGGATTTTCCAGGCAAGATTACTGGAGTGAGTTGCCATTTCCTTGTCCAGGGAATCTTCTCAACCCAGGGTCTGAATTTGCATCTCCTGCACTGCAGGCGGATTCTTGACCACTGAGCCACCAGGGAAGTCCCCAGTTAGTATACTACAGGCATGTACATTCAAACCGGCTATTATCATTGTCCTTATAAATGGGGACTTGAAGCTCCTTTTGCATAGCATTTTACATAACTTTATAAATTGTCCATGTAAAAAAAGATGAAGACTCATGACAATTATACAAAGACTAATGTTCTGCTCCATGCCCCCCTGCCTCCATCTCTCAGATACAACCCTACTTCCCCAGTAAAAATGAAGACAAAGACACCATTAAATTTAGTTTTCTTCTAGCTAGAGAGTGGGTGAGGCAATACAAAAATCCTCCATCATCCCACCACCCAATAATAGACATTTAATCATCTTGGTATATAGCTATCTGAACTTTTAGCTATTGTGTCTAAATATGGAATAATTGTGTTTAAATATATATAAATATGTAAATAGCATTTTAAAATATATGTATTCTCTGAGCATATGCCCAATATTTTGAATCCGCCTCTATTAAAAGACTTTTAATTGCTGCATACTGTGCCATTGTATGAATATTGTACTTTATCAGTCTCTGAGCATTTATGGTGTTTTTACTCTTATGACATTTGACACCATTCTCTGATAAACATTAGTGCACTAAACTTTGTGATGTATCTCTGCTCATTCTTTTAGGACATTGTAGTAAAGGAACTAGTACTCAAGTGTGATGCTGTAGGGGTGGAACGACCTCACTTCTCAGGACAGCATCACCTTGGCTCCTCAGCTAAATGTGACTGGATTCCTGGAGAATCCATAAAGAACTGAAAGTGTCGTTGGCACTTCTGCTCAGTCTATCTAAGGACAGATTTCCAAGGCTTTCCTCTTTCTACCAGCTGCCAGCTACTCAGTTCACCCTCAAATATTTCAGACAAGATTCATTGCCCCTAAACTAAAATATCTTCTCCCCTCTTATAAACCCTATTTCCACCTTGTTCCTTGACTTGTCCTACTACCTGATTCATTGTTATGGTTGTTGTGTTGCTCAGTTGTGTTCAACTCTTCTGCAGCCCCATGGACTCTAGCCTGCCAGGCTCCTCTGCCCATGGAATTTCCCAAGTAAGAATACTGGAGTGGGTTGCCATTTCCTTCTCCAGGGAATCTTCTCAACCCAGGGTCTGAAATTGCATCTCCTGATTGCAGGCGGATTCTTGACCACTGAGCCACCTGCGAAGCCCCGCCTAATTCATTACATGTATATAAACAATTGTCACACAAATTAGGTATATGGTGTGACAAATGACTAGTATCTCTAAGTTATCCTTCATCATTCAGATGCAAAGCTGTAAAATCTAATTTAAGGACAAGTGCTTTTCTCAATTGAAATATAGTTGATTTATTATAATTCAAAAATAATTCAGTTACACACACACACACACACATATATGTAATTTTCAGGTTCTTTTCCATTACAGTTATTACTAAATATTGCATATAGTCTCCTGTGCTATACGACAGGTCCTTGTTGTTGATGTATTTTACATATAGTATTGCATCTGCTAAGACCAAGCTTTTTTAAGCAGTAGCTAGATATAGGAATTTGAGGTTCAGCAACTATTGAGATTAAATTATGGAAAGAAAGATTTTCTTTAGGAATCAATGAAAGTATGTAAAACTAAAGAATAGCCAATTAACAAATATGATCTGTCTCTCTAGTTCAGTGCAATTCATTCACATTTAGGGCACACATTTATAACCCCTGTGGATACCAGTGAGCTTTTCTGAAGCAAGCTTCCCTGGGCTCCTAGATCCCAAGCCTGGCACATTTTGGATCTCTTCCACACTAGAACAGGGCTCCGTACATAGCGGATATTCAGTGAAATACTAGCTGTTGTAAATGTTTGGCCAATTTCCTTTCTTTTTTAAAAAGACCTTCTCATTTTCTTGAGATATAGTTGACATACAGCAACGAATTGCTTGACCAGGTTCTTATGGAGAGACAGGGAGGTGAGTGTCTGGATCGCGCCGAAAATGAATGTACTGATGAATGAAACAAGCCACATGCAAAGGGGCATGCACACAATGAGTGTAAGAATAGTGGAAACCTGCCTCCACAGCGGACTGACACAATATTTTTGATGTTTCAATAACAAGCACACAGTTTTACAACTAGAAGAAAAAAAAAATCCCAAAGTGAAAAACAAAAAAATAAAACCACACCAAATTTAAAGTTTTTAAGAAGTGCATGCGTGCTAAGTCACTTCAGTTGTGTCCGACTATTTGCGACCCTACAGACTGCAGCCCATCAGGCTTCTCCATCCATGAGATCTTCAGGCAAGAATACTGGAATGGCTTGCCATTTCCTCCTCCAGGGGATCTTCCTGACCCAGGAATCCACCTGCATGTCTGGTCTCTTGCATTGGCAGGCGAGTTCTTTGCCACTAGTGCCACCTGGGTAGCTAAAAGTGTACCTGAAGCCATCTAGAGTTTTCACTGAGTGCAAAGATTGCGTTACCCCAGGCTTTCTGCCTGTCTGAGTCCGGAGTTTCAGTGGTTAGTTAGGGAGGTGTGCTCAGTCTATGGGTCGGTGCCCCTCCTCTTTATGAACACCTATACAAGACCCTGCCTGCCCCAGCCCCTGCCTGCCTCCCCATCAGTGCTTGCAGCTTCACTCTCCTTTGGGGTCCAGGCATCTGGACAGCTCTTGGTTCCTCAGATGCAGCATACTCTTCTCCAAGCCCACGCTTTGTACCTCGTCTTCTCTTTGCCTGAAATATCCTCCCGTGGTCCCCTTCTTGGCTGGCTATCCACTTCTCAGGTCCCAGTTCAAGGCCATTTTTATTAGGAGGTCTTCTCTGACCTCCTCTGACCTCTACTTCGGTTTAGGCTAAAAACTCCACAAGATCCCAGTGCTTGGCATAGTGTGTTAAAGCTAAATGAAATCTTATGATTGACTGTTTAGAATCCAGGTGTGTTTCATAGGCCTTAATGCTGTGGAGGAAAAAAATTGCCCGCCGTATCAGTGAACAAAGGATGTTACAGATACCACGTTTTCAGCCATTGCTGCCACCACAGACTGTAGACCCTAAGGGGATTCAGGGTGCAGAGAAGCAGGCTACTGGCTCTAGATGGTTAAGGTGTATATCAAAGGAATGACTGTAGTTAAGCCCGGACTCTTGTATCTTCCCATAGAGGGAAAAGTGCTAAATTTATTAACTTGAGATGTCTGGCTTTCTTTAATTAAAAGTAACCTTCTGACTTTCTGACTACTTGACTTCTGCCTAAGGTACTTCATTATTCTGATATCATAGACATTAACATTTCTGAGACAGTAATATTCATAACAAACACATTGTGTATTAACTATATTCTAGACATTTTCTCTTCAAAACAATTACCTGAGAGTATACTATCATGTATTATTATGTGCAGAGGAATTAAACAATCATCAGAAACATTGCCGAACTTGCCTAAGATCATGAAGCTGATAAATGGTGGAGGTGAAGTTTGAATTCCCACCTATTTGACTGCAGAACTGTCTGCCAAGCTCTGTCATAATCTATGTAAAATAAAAAGGTTGAGAGTACCAAATGTCATTGAAAGATGAAATTCTCACCAAATGATGCAACTAACTCTCAAGTAAGCCTTCCCTTCTAGCAAATCAGGGCTAACTGAAAAAGATGCAAAAATAATAATTTATGTTGTGCAGAAGCAGAGGATGTGAAGGTTATTCCCTTAACATACAGGAGTAGAATGACCTCCAGTGTCAGATCCAGCTTATGGAAGGACAGGTATTTCTGGTTGGTAACAATTTATAACCTTAAATCTCATTTTTTTTTCCCTGCTAAGCATCTTTCTGTCCTGTTACTCTTGCTTACCATGAATCTTCAGAACTAAAGAAGCTTTCACATACTTTAGATGTGCCAGCTTTATTTTAAGATATTGGCATTTGAATAGCTAAACTCCCTATACACATTAGATGTGGGATTAAGGAAGTTAGACTGGATGAGAAAAATTCTAATTAAAAAAGGAAAACATTATCCCAAACTTCTCACAGCACTGATACTTCTCATGCCTGGCTGGACAATAATGAATGGGAAAACAGAAACTAGATCAGTATGCTCACTCTTGATGCTGTGCATTAGAATCATCTGTGTACTCAGACATTGGAGTCTAATGCACTGCCTGCAGCAAGAATATTGCTCCAGAGTAGATAAACATGTAGAAACTTCAGTTTCCTATCGTTAGGATCTTTTCTTCCATTTTCAAAGGTCCTAACATCAGTAGTCCCCAATCTTACGGGCACCAGGGACCAGTTTCATGGAAGACAATTTTCCCGTGGACAAGGGTCGGGAGAAGACGGTTTTGGGATGAATCACCCACGTTACATTTTGTGCACGTTGTTTCTATTGTGACTACACTGAGATTAACCTCTACTAATGATAGTCTCCGTTTGCACTGCAGATCGTCAGGCATTAGGTTCTCGTAAGGAGCACACACCTGGTACCTTCCATGTGCAGATCACAGCAGGGTCCATGCTCTGCTAAAGAATCTAAAGCTGCTGCTGATCTGACAGGAGGTGGAGCTCAGGTGGCGATGTGAGCGATTGGGGTGGCTGTACATACAGATGATGCTGTGCTCACTCCTGCTATGTGGCCCGGTTCCTGACAAGGGTTGGGGACCCCTGTCTTACATCACCCTTATCTTGTGTTGAGTAGATTTATAAAGCAATTGGATATTAGCCTGATTTGCTTGAGAAGAGTTGGATATGACTTAGTGACTGAGCGACTTAGCGACTGAGACTGTGTCTCCTGGTCAGACACATGCCATTGCCATGGCCCACCTTCCCAGTTGCCTTCAACAGGTGCACTATGTTCACCTTCTGTGCTCTGGATTTATTTTCTTTCCTTTTGACTTTTAAATATCATCATGACTGAGAAATAAGTAGCAATATCAAAGGGAGAGCCCTAGAGAAAAAGATCACTTAGCCAGATAAAAGTGAGCAAAAGGTTACCATCACAGTCATAAAATTAGGGTTCATTCAGGGCAGTGCAGTTCAGTCCCTCAATCATGTCCAACTCTTTGCGACCCCATGAATTGCAGCACACCAGGCCTCCCTGTCCATCACCAACTCCCGGAGTTCACCCAAACCCACGTCCATCGAGTCGGTGATGCCATCAGCCATCTCATCCTCTGTCGTCCCCTTCTCCTCCTGCCCGCAATCCCTCCCAGCATCAGAGTCTTTTCCAATGAGTCAACTCTTTGCATGAGATGGCCAAAGTATTGGAGTTTCGGCTTTAGCATCAGTCCTTCCAAAGAACACCCAGGACTGATCTACTTCAGAATGCACTGGTTGGATCTCCTTGCAGTCCAAGGGACTCTCAAGAGTCTTCTCCAACACCACAGTTCAAAAGCATCAATTCTTTGACGTCAGCTTTCTTCACAGTCCAACTCTCACATCCATATATGACCACTGGAAAAACCATAGCCTTAACTAGACGGACCTTTGTTGGCAAAGTAATGTCTCTGCTTTTTAATATGGCATCTAGGTTGGTCATAACTTTCCTTCCAAGGAGAAAGCATCTTTTAATTTCATGGCTGCAGTCACCATCTCAGTGATAAAAGAAGACAGACTACGAGCCTTTACTACAGGATTCACTTTAGGGAAAGCATGAGTAGAACATTAAGTGACAATGTTGCAAGAGTATGGAAGAGCCAGGACTTCCCTGACAGTTCAGTGGTTAAGACTCTTCACTTTCAATGCAGGAGGTGTGAGTTTGACCCTTGGTCTAGGAATTAGGATTCCACATGCCAAATGGTGCAATGAAAAAGAAAAAAAAAAAAAAAAGGAAGAAAAGAATAAGATAGGGCCAAGCTCAGAACATCAATGTGGATGATGAATAAGCAGTTTCATATGTGGATTAAATGTACAGACTCTAGAGCATGAACGCCTGGTTTCAAACTAATTTCACTAGTTATTAGCTGAGACCCTGGGCAGCAGACTTAACCACTCTCTACTTTTGTTTCATAATATATAAAATGAGGATAATAATTGTCAATCATGTAGAATTACTGGCTAGTTAAATGAATTAAGTATACACAGATATACTTATATAAAGGTTTACACAAATAGAAAAATTGGTCTTACAACTCATATGTAGGGACCCCAAATAGCCAAAATCATCTTGAAAAAGTACAGAGCTGGATGACTTACATTTCATCATTTCAAAACTTACTACAAAGCAATGGTAGTCAAAACAGTATGGTGCTGCCCTAAGGATCAATGGAATAGAATTGGGAGTCTAGAAATTAACTCCTATATCTGTGGTAACTGGCTTTCATCAAGGGTGTTAAGACCATTACGTGAGGAAAGAATAGTCTGGTCAAAATATCAAGGAAGACAAGGCTCTAGACATGCTGAGGTCGGAACTCTCCTCCTTCACTATGTACTGGAGGTTGGTATGGTGCTTGGGAACCAAGAAAAGAATGTACAGTGTTTTGTGGCTTGGGGCTTTTAGTATTTTTGGAGTCAATTACTTTTCTGAGACTGACATGGTCAGAACATTGCCTGACTCCCAAGATGCGGTAGAAGTCTCTCCGTGAGTAAGGCTTCCTAAGATTCTATACGCTGGCACTTCCCTGCTACTCTTAGAAAGTAGAGTGTGGCAGCCAGCGACTTGTGGGTGAGTTACTGTATCATAGAAGAAACAAGTCCTACAAGAAAACAGAAAATGGGCCTTTTCCAAAGAAGACATATATATGGCCAACAGACACATGAAAAGATGTTCAACACGGCTAATCATCAGAGAAATGCAAATCAAAGCCACAGTGAGATATCACTGCACATCTGTCATGTCAGAATGACTATCAAAGAAATCTACAAAAGTTGGCGAGGATGTGGAGAAAACAGAATCCTTGTATGCTGCTGGTGAGAATGGTAATTGGTGCAGCCATAATGGAAAATACTATGAAAATTGCTCCAAAAATTAAAAGTAGAGCTACCATAGGATCCAGCAATTCCATTCCTCAGTATATGCGCAGAGAAAATGAAAACACTATCTCCCAAAAATATATGAACCGCAATGTTCATAGCAGCATTGTTTACAATAGCCAAGGTATGAAAGTAAGCGAAGAGTCCATCAACAGATGAGAGGATAGAGAAGATGTATAACACACACCCACACACACACAAACAGACACACACAGATACACACACACAGACACACACACACATAGACACAGACACACACAGACACATACACAGACACACACAGACACACAAAGACACACACACACACAGACACACACACAAATAGACACACACACAGACACACACAGACATTCACACACACAAACACACACACAGACACATACAGACACACACAGACACACAAACACACACAGAGAGACACAGACAAACACAGACACACAAACACACACACACAGACACACACACAGACACACAAACACTCACACACAGACACAGACACACACACAGAGACACACACAGACACACACACACATAACCACACACACACACACACACAGACACATACACTCACAGACACACACACACACACAGAGACACACACACATACAGAGACACACAGACACACAGACACACACAAACACACACACAGGAATATTATTCAGCTGCAAAAAAGAATGAAACTCTGCCATTTGCAACAACATGGATGGGTCTAAAAAGTGTTATACTTAGTGAAATAAGTCAGAGGAAGACAAATATTTTATATCACTTATATGTGGAATCCAAAAAATAACATAAATGACTATAACAAAACAGAAATAGATTCCCAGATACAGAGAAGAAACTAGTGGTTACCAGTAGGTAGTGGGGGGCGGGAAGGGCAAAGGAGAGGTAAGGGATTAAGAGGTATGAACTATTATGTATAAAATAAATAATCTAGAAGAATATATTGTAGAGAACGAGGAATATAGTCAATAAATTTCATAAAACTTTTAATGCAGCATAATCAATAAAAATACTGAATCACTATGCTGCATACTTGAAACTAATATAACACTGTAAATCAATTATATTTCAACTAAGAGAAACCGAAAATGGGAAAATATTAACCTTGGGTTTTCTCATATGTCTACTGTCAATTCTTGCTTTTTTCTCTATCAGATCCCTAGAATCAGTTTCAGTATATGTCACAACCAAGTTTAATGGAGCAGTAAATAAGGACAATGAAATGAGTATGCTGATATCTAGGTTTTTCTCTATTAATGTTTAGTGGCATTGCTTAATGATAGAGACAGCTTAGAAAACACAGGTTGTATATGTTTGCTTTAACTTGAAAAATTGTAAAACTTTTCCTAATTATGTTGTATGATTCTTTTCCAGAGAATTTAGAAAGTATTAAAAAGCATTACTTTGCCAACAACGGTCCATCTAGTCAAGGTTATGGTTTTTCCAGTAGTATGTCTACTGGAGGTGAGAGTTGGACTGTGACGGAAGCTGAGCACCGAAGAATTGATGCTTTTGAACTGTGATGTTGGAGAAGACTCTTGAGAGTCCATTGGACTGCAAGGAGATCCAACCAGTCCATCCTAAAGGAGATCAGTCTTGGGTGTTCACTGGAAGGACTGATGCTGAAGCTGAAACTCCAATACTTTGGCCACCTCATGTGAAGAGTTGACTCACTGGAAAAGACCCTGATGCTGGGAAGGATTGGGGCAGGAGGAGAAGGGGACGACAGAGGATGAGATGGCTGGTTGGCGTCACCGACATGATGGATGTGAGTCTGGGTAGGCTCCAAGAGTTGGTGATGGACAGGGAGGCCTGGCGTGCTGCAATTCATGGGGTCGCAAAGAGTTGGACACAACTGAATGACTGAACTGAACTGAACTGAAATAGCAGAAAAAAATTACCCCAATTCCAAGAGCCAGAGGTAACCTGGCAATGTTTCTTTCAGTGTTGTTGCTTTAATTTGACTCATGTATCATAGAATATCACACAGATAGGTGCTTATTAAATACACAGATATGATGCTAATGGCTGGAAATCTATTACCCATCTCCTTTGGTTGGTAACTTACCTGGTGAATCCCAAGTGACAGTGGTCTCTGTACGCTGTGTTGCAACAGGTTCTCTGGAAGTATAACCTATAAAGACATTTGGGAAAATTATCTAAAATGTGCTTCCCCAGTAGGATCATAGATGTTATCAGTCATCATCTAAAGACCAAAGTACAAAGAAATTCATCACAAGAATGTGAAATCCAACTTCCCAATTTGAAACCAGTGCAAGTTGATTTTGAGATACCGTGCCTCCTTCCCCGTCTTAGAAATCCTTCTCCAGGGGTTCAGAGTGAGAGTGTTCACTCTTCTT
>NW_020191904.1:0-10525 GCF_002263795.3 Bos taurus | reverse complement strand
GTGATTGCTGGCCTGCACCTGCTTGATTATTGCCAGTTGAGCAGCATGATTCGTCACTGCTCAGCTCGTGCTTATAGCCTGCTGATTGCGTGGTTCGTGTCTGCTCAGCTCTTTGAGTATTGCCTCCTGAGGTCCCTGTTCGGGCGCAACCTGCGGGACCAGCCCCAGCTGATCCAGGGTATTCGAAGGAGAGATGGCCTAGGCGACTATTATATGCTCATCAGAGATATCAGAATAATAGTATGAGGATAGCTCAGTAGGAAAATTCGGTGAGAAAAGAGACTGAGTAGCTTGGTTTACGCGGGAGACCAATAAAACTTCAAGACAAGAAGTTTGCACCATTACGTAGGCCGCAGGCGCCCTCTCGAAGAGCGGAAGGTGCCTCACCCTAGACACCTTCTCGAGTGGGTCTTAGCAGCCCAGGCATAATTAGGAAGCGTGGTGGGTTCCGCGCTCCAGATGGAGACTCGGCTGGAGTTACAGGGAAGAATGACAAGGAACTTTATGAATTGGAGCTGTAAGTTAACTCTTTGACAGAGAGAGCGAGATGGTGGTGGGGACAGCCCCCAGTGAAATCAGAGGTGAGAGCACAAAGCAATAAAGAGGCAGACTCTGGTTATTTTGGGGGGAGATGCTCGAGAATATCCGGGTGGACTCCTGAGGCTCGGTCCCGCATTTGCCTATGCCAAGCCTCCTTCCTCATGACCTTTGCACAGAGGGAATGCCTCACGACTCCGGGCACATGTTCAGTGCATGCTCAGTCACGATATCAGTGCATGATCAGCCACGTGATCACTGACTGCACAGTCACGTGATCAGCGCCTCTCAGTCTCGTGAACACCGTATGATAAACATGAGAGCAGTGAACGATCAACCACGTGATCACTGCATGTGCAGTCAGGTGGTCAGTTCCTGATCAGCCAAGGGATCAGTGCGTGCACAGTCCCATGATCAGCGCCTGTCAGTCACTGATCACTGCCTGATAAACAGGTGATCAGTGCATGATGAGCCACGTGATCAGTGTCCGATCAGCCACGTCATCAGTGCATGCGCAGTCACCTGATCAGTGCATGCTCGGTCCCGTGATCTGTACTTGATCAGCCACGTGATCAGTGCCTGCAGAGTCACGTGATCAGGGCCTGCTGAGCTGGGTGAGTTCTGTGGGCTCATCTGCTTGACAATTGCCAGCTGAGCTGCGTGATTCCTGCCTGGTCACCTGCTTGATTATTGCCGTTGAGCAGCATGATTCGTCACTGCTCAGCTCCATGCTTATAGCCTGCTGATTGCGTGGTTCGTGTCTGCTCAGCTCTTTGAGTATTGCCTCCTGAGGTCCCTGTTCGGGCGCACCTGCCGGGGACCAGCCCCAGCTGATCCAGGGTATTCGAAGGAGAGATGGCCTAGGCGACTATTTATATGCTCATCAGAGATATCAAGAATAATAGTATGAGGATAGCTCAGTAGGAAAATTCGGTGGAGAAAAGAGACTGAGTAACTTGGTTTTGCGGGAGACCAATAAAACTTCAAGACAAGAAGTTTGCACCATTTACGTAGGCCGCAGGCGCCCTCTCGAAGAGCGGAAGGTGCCTCACCCTAGACACCTTCTCGAGTGGGGCTTAGCAGCCCAGGCATAATTAGGAAGCGTGGTGGGTTCCGCGCTCCAGATGGAGACTCGGCTGGAGGTTACAGGGAAGAATGACAAGGAACTTTATGAATTGGAGCTGTAAGTTAACTCTTTGACAGAGAGAGCGAGATGGTGGTGGGGACAGCCCCCAGTGAAATCAGAGGTGAGAGCACAAAGCAATAAAGTAGGCAGACTCTGGTTATTTTGGGGGGAAACGCTCGAGAAATCCGGGTGGACTCCTGAGGCTCGGTCCCGCATTTGCGTATGCCGAGCCTCCTTCCTCATGACCTTTGTCCAGAGTGGAATGCCTCACCGGCTCCGGGCACATGGTCAGTGCATGCTCAGTCATGATATCAGTGCATGATCAGCCACGTGATCACTGACTGCACAGTCACGTGATCAGCGTCTCAGTCACGTGATCACCGTATGATAAACACATGATCAGTGAACGATCAGCCACGTGATCACTGCATTGCGCAGTCAGGTGGTCAGTTCCTGATCAGCCAAGGATCAGTGCGTGCACAGTCCCATGATCAGCGCCTGTCAGTCACTGATCACTGCCTGATAAACACGTGATCAGTGCATGATGAGCCACGTGATCAGTGCCGATCAGCCACGTCATCAGTGCATGCGCAGTCACCTGATCAGTGCATGCTCAGTCACGTGATCTGTACTTGATCAGCCACGTGATCATGCCGGCAGATCACGTGATCAGGGCCTGCTGGCTGCGAGATTCCTGTCGGCTCATCTGCTTGACAATTGCCAGCTGAGCTGCGTGATTGCTGCCTGGTCACCTGCTTGATTATTGCCAGTTGAGCAGCATGATTCGTCACTGCTCAGCTCCATGCTTATAGCCTGCTGATTGCGTGGTTCGTGTCTGCTCAGCTCTTTGAGTATTGCCTCCTGAGGTCCCTGTTCGGGCGCAACCTGCTGGGGACCAGCCCAGCTGATCCAGGGTATTCGAAGGAGAGATGGCCTAGGCGACTATTTATATGCTCATCAGAGATATCAAGAATAATAGTATGAGGATAGCTCAGTAGGAAAATTCGGTGGAGAAAAGAGACTGAGTAGCTTGGTTTACGCGGGAGACCAATAAAACTTCAAGACAAGAAGTTTGCACCATTACGTAGGCCGCAGGCGCCCTCTGGAAGAGCGGAAGGTGCCTCACCCTAGACACCTTCTCGAGTGGGTCTTAGCAGCCCAGGCATAATTAGGAAGCGTGGTGGGTTCCGCGCTCCAGATGGAGACTCGGCTGGAAGTTACAGGGAAGAATGACAAGGAACTTTATGAATTGGAGCTGTAAGTTAACTCTTTGACAGAGAGAGCGAGATGGTGGTGGGGGACAGCCCCCAGTGAAATCAGAGGTGAGAGCACAAAGTAAAGTAGGCAGACTCTGGTTATTTTGGGGGGGAGATGCTCGAGAATATCCGGGTGGACTCCTGAGGCTCGGTCCCGCATTTGCATGCCGAGCCTCCTTCCTCATGACCTTTGTCCAGAGTGGAATGCCTCACCGGCTCCGGGCACATGGTCAGTGCATGCTCAGTCACGATATCAGTGCATGATCAGCCACGTGATCACTGACTGCACAGTCACGTGATCACCGTATGATAACACGTGATCAGTGAACGATCAGCCACGTGATCACTGCATGTGCAGTCAGTGGTCAGTTCCTGATCAGCCACGGGATCAGTGCGTGCACAGTCCCATGATCAGCGCCTGTCAGTCACTGATCACTGCCTGATAAACACGTGATCAGTGCATGATGAGCCACGTGATCAGTGCCCATCAGCCACGTCATCAGTGCATGCGCAGTCACCTGATCAGTGCATGCTCAGTCACGTGATCTGTACTTGATCAGCCGCGTGATAGTGCCGCAGTCACGTGATCAGGGCCTGCTGAGCTGCGTGATTCCTGTCGGCTCATCTGCTTGACAATTGCCAGCTGAGCTGCGTGATTCCTGCCTGGTCACCTGCTTGATTATTGCCAGTTGAGCAGCATGATTCGTCACTGCTCAGCTCCATGCTTATAGCCTGCTGATTGCGTGGTTCGTGTCTGCTCAGCTCTTTGAGTATTGCCTCCTGAGGTCCCTGTTCGGGCGCAACCTGCTGGGGACCAGCCCCAGCTGATCCAGGGTATTCGAAGGAGAGATGGCCTAGGCGACTATTTATATGCTCATCAGAGATATCAAGAATAATAGTATGAGGATAGCTCAGTAGGAAAATTCGGTGGAGAAAAGAGACTGAGTAGCTTGGTTTACGCGGAGACCAATAAAACTTCAAGACAAGAAGTTTGCACCATTTACGTAGGCCGCAGGCGCCCTCTCGAAGAGCGGAAGGTGCCTCACCCTAGACACCTTCTCGAGTGGGTCTTAGCAGCCCAGGCATAATTAGGAAGCGTGGTGGGTTCCGCGCTCCAGATGGAGACTCGGCTGGAGTTACAGGGAAGAATGACAAGGAACTTTATGAATTGGAGCTGTAAGTTAACTCTTTGACAGAGAGAGCGAGATGGTGGTGGGGGACAGCCCCCAGTGAAATCAGAGGTGAGAGCACAAAGCAATACAGTAGGCAGACTCTGGTTATTTTGGGGGGAGATGCTCGAGAATATCCGGGTGGACTCCTGAGGCTCGGTCCCGCATTTGCCTATGCCAAGCCTCCTTCCTCATGACCTTTGCACAGAATGGAATGCCTCACGGCTCCGGGCACATGTCAGTGCATGCTCAGTCACGATATCAGTGCATGATCAGCCACGTGATCACTGACTGCACAGTCACGTGATCAGCGCCTCTCAGTCACGTGACACCGTATGATAAACATGAGAGCAGTGAACGATCAACCACGTGATCACTGCATGTGCAGTCAGGTGGTCAGTTCCTGATCAGCCAAGGGATCAGTGCGTGCACAGTCCCATGATCAGCGCCTGTCAGTCACTGATCACTGCCTGATAAACAGGTGATCAGTGCATGATGAGCCACGTGATCAGTGTCCGATCAGCCACGTCATCAGTGCATGCGCAGTCACCTGATCAGTGCATGCTCAGTCACGTGATCTGTCCTTGATCAGCCACGTGATCAGTGCCTGCAGAGTCACGTGATCAGGGCCTGCTGAGCTGGTGATTCCTGTCGGCTCATCTGCTTGACAATTGCCAGCTGAGCTGCGTGATTCCTGCCTGGTCACCTGCTTGATTATTGCCAGTTGAGCAGCATGATTCGTCACTGCTCAGCTCCATGCTTATAGCCTGCTGATTGCGTGGTTCGTGTCTGCTCAGCTCTTTGAGTATTGCCTCCTGAGGTCCCTGTTCGGGCGCAACCTGCCGGGGACCAGCCCCAGCTGATCCAGGGTATGAAGCAGAGATGGCCTAGGCGACTATTTATATGCTCATCAGAGATATCAAGAATAATAGTATGAGGATAGCTCAGTAGGAAAATTCGGTGGAGAAAAGAGACTGAGTAACTTGGTTTTTGCGGGAGACCAATAAAACTTCAAGACAAGAAGTTTGCACCATTTACGTAGGCCGCAGGCGCCCTCTCGAAGAGCGGAAGGTGCCTCACCCTAGACACCTTCTCGAGTGGGTCTTAGCAGCCCAGGCATAATTAGGAAGCCTGGTGGGTTCCGCGCTCCAGATGGAGACTCGGCTGGAAGTTACAGGGAAGAATGACAAGGAACTTTCTGAATTGGAGCTGTAAGTTAACTCTTTGACAGAGAGAGCGAGATGGTGGTGGGGGACAGCCCCCAGTGAAATCAGAGGTGAGAGCACAAAGCAATAAAGTAGGCAGACTCTGGTTATTTTGGGGGGGAAACGCTCGAGAATATCCGGGTGGACTCCTGAGGCTGGTCCCGCATTTGCGTATGCCGAGCCTCCTTCCTCATGACCTTTGTCCAGAGTGGAATGCCTCACCGGCTCCGGGCACATGGTCAGTGCATGCTCAGTCACGATATCAGTACATGATCAGCCACGTGATCACTGACTGCACAGTCACGTGATCAGCGACTCTCAGTCACGGATCACCGTATGATAAACACATGATCAGTGAACGATCAGCCACGTGATCACTGCATGGGAGTCAGGTGGTCAGTTCCTGATCAGCCAAGGGATCAGTGCGTGCACAGTCCCATGATCAGCGCCTGTCAGTCACTGATCACTGCCTGATAAACACGTGATCAGTGCATGATGAGCCACGTGATCAGTGCCCGATCAGCCACGTCATCAGTGCATGCGCAGTCACCTGATCAGTGCATGCTCAGTCACGTGATCTGTACTTGATCAGCCGCGTGATCAGTGCCGGCAGATCACGTGATCAGGGCCTGTGCTGCGATTCCTGTCGGCTCATCTGCTTGACAATTGCCAGCTGAGCTGCGTGATTGCTGCCTGGTCACCTGCTTGATTATTGCCAGTTGAGCAGCATGATTCGTCACTGCTCAGCTCCATGCTTATAGCCTGCTGATTGCGTGGTTCGTGTCTGCTCAGCTCTTTGAGTATTGCCTCCTGAGGTCCCTGTTCGGGCGCAACCTGCTGGGGACCAGCCCCAGCTGATCCAGGGTATTCGAAGGAGAGATGGCCTAGGCGACTATTTATATGCTCATCAGAGATATCAAGAATAATAGTATGAGGATAGCTCAGTAGGAAAATTCGGTGAGAAAAGAGACTGAGTAGCTTGGTTTACTCGGGAGACCAATAAAACTTCAAGACAAGAAGTTTGCACCACTTACGTAGGCCGCAGGCGCCCTCTGGAAGAGCGGAAGGTGCCTCACCCTAGACACCTTCTCGAGTGGGTCTTAGCAGCCCAGGCATAATTAGGAAGCGTGGTGGGTTCCGCGCTCCAGATGGAGACTCGGCTGGAAGTTACAGGGAAGAATGACAAGGAACTTTCTGAATTGGAGCTGTAAGTTAACTCTTTGACAGAGAGAGCGAGATGGTGGTGGGGGACAGCCCCCAGTGAAATCAGAGGTGAGAGCACAAAGCAATAAAGTAGGCAGACTCTGGTTATTTTGGGGGGAGATGCTCGAGAATATCCGGGTGGACTCCTGAGTCTCGGTCCCGCATTTGCATGCCGAGCCTCCTTCCTCATGACTTTGTCCAGAGTGGAATGCCTCACGGCTCCGGGCACATGGTCAGTGCATGCTCAGTCACGATATCAGTGCATTGATCAGCCACGTGATGACTGACCGCACAGTCACGTGATCACCGTATGATAAACACGTGATCAGTGAACGATCAGCCACGTGATCACTGCATGCGCCGTCAGTGGTCAGTTCCTGATCAGCCACGGGAACAGTGCGTGCACAGTCCCATGATCAGCGCCTGTCAGTCACTGATCACTGCCCTGATAAACACGTGATCAGTGCATGATAGCCAGTGATAAGTGCCGATCACCCACGTCATCAGTGCATGCGCAGTCTGATCAGTGCATGCTCAGTCACGTGATTCTGTAACTTGATCAGCCACGTGATAGTGCCTGCAGAGTCACGTGTCAGGGCCTGCTGAGCTGCGTGATTCCTGTCGGCTCATCTGCTTGACAATTGCCAGCTGAGCTGCGTGATTCCTGCCTGGTCACCTGCTTGATTATTGCCAGTTGAGCAGCATGATTCGCACTGTCTCAGCCATGCTTATAGCCTGCTGATTGCGTGGTTCGTGTCTGCTCAGCTCTTTGAGTATTGCCTCCTGAGGTCCCTGTTCGGGCGCCACCTGCTGGACCAGCCCAGTGATCCAGGGTAATTCGAAGGAGAGATGGCCTAGGCGACTATTTATATGCTCATCAGAGATATCAAGAATAATAGTATGAGGATAGCTCAGTAGGAAAATTCGGTGGAGAAAAGAGACTGAGTACTTGGTTTTAACGCGGGAGACCAATAAAACTTCAAGAAAGAAGTTTGCAACCACTTTACGTAGGCCGCAGGCGCCCTCTCGAAGAGCGGAAGGTGCCTCACCCTAGACACCTTCTCGAGTGGGTCTTAGCAGCCCAGGCATAATTAGGAAGCGTGGTGGGTTCCGCGCTCCAGATGGAGACTCGGCTGGAAGTTACAGGGAAGAATGACAAGGAACTTTATGAATTGGAGCTGTAAGTTAACTCTTTGACAGAGAGAGCGAAATGGTGGTGGGGGACAGCCCCCAGTGAAATCAGAGGTGAGACACAAAGCAATAAAGTAGGCAGACTCTGGTTATTTTGGGGGAGATGCTCGAGAATATCCGGGTGGACTCCTGAGGCTCGGTCCGCGCATTTGCGATGCCGAGCCTCCTTCCTCATGACTTTGTCCAGAGTGGAATGCCTCACCGCTCCGGGCACATGTCAGTGCATGCTCAGTCACGATATCAGTGCATGATCAGCCACGTGATCACTGACTGCACAGTCACGTGATCAGCGCCTCTCAGTCACGTGATCACGTATGATAAACATGATCAGTGAACGATCAGCACGTGATCATGCATGTGCGCAGTCAGGTGGTCAGTTCCTGATCAGCCAAGGGATCAGTGCGTGCACAGTCCCATGATCAGCGCCTGTCAGTCACTGATCACTGCCTGATAAACAGTGATCAGTGCATGATGAGCCACGTGATCAGTGTCCGATCAGCCACTCATCAGTGCATGCGCAGTCACCTGATCAGTGCATGCTCAGTCACGTGATCTGGACTTGATCAGCCACGTGATCAGTGCCTGCAGAGTCACGTGATCAGGGCCTGCTGCTGCGTGATTCCTGTCGGCTCATCTGCTTGACAATTGCCAGCTGAGCTGCGTGATTCTGCCTGGTCACCTGCTTGATTATTGCCAGTTGAGCAGCATGATTCGTCACTGCTCAGCTCCATGCTTATAGCCTGCTGATTGCGTGGTTCGTGTCTGCTCAGCTCTTTGAGTATTGCCTCCTGAGGTCCCTGTTCGGGCGCCACCTGCTGGGGACCAGCCCCAGCTGATCCAGGGTATTCGAAGGAGAGATGGCCTAGGCGACTATTTATATGCTCATCAGAGATATCAAGAATAATAGTATGAGGATAGCTCAGTAGGAAAATTCGGTGGAAAAGAGACTGAGTAGCTTGGTTTACGCGGGAGACCAATAAAACTTCAAGACAAGAAGTTTGCACCACTTACGTAGGCCGCAGGCGCCCTCTGAAGAGCGGAAGGTGCCTCACCCTAGACACCTTCTCGAGTGGGTCTTAGCAGCCCAGGCATAATTAGGAAGCGTGGTGGGTTCCGCGCTCCAGATGGAGACTCGGCTGGAAGTTACAGGAAGAATGACAAGGAACTTTATGAATTGGAGCTGTAAGTTAACTCTTTGACAGAGAGAGCGAGATGGTGGTGGGGGACAGCCCCAGTGAAATCAGAGGTGAGAGCACAAGCAATAAAGTAGGCAGACTCTGATTATTTTGGGGGGGAGATGCTCGAGAATATCCGGGTGGACTCCTGAGGCGCGTCCCGCATTTGCGGTATGCCGAGCCTCCTTCATCATGACTTTGTCCAGAGTGGAATGCCTCATCGGCTCCGGGCACATGGTCAGTGCATGCTCAGTCACGATATCAGTGCATGATCAGCCACGTGATCACTGCATGCACAGTCACGTGATCAGCGCCTCTCAGTCACGTGATCACCGTATGATAAACACGTGATCAGTGAACGATCAGCCACGTGATCACTGCATGTGCAGTCAGTGGTCAGTTCCTGATCAGACCACGGGAATCAGTGCGTGCACAGTCCCTGATCAGCGCCTGTCAGTCACTGATCACTGCCTGATAAACACGTGATCAGTGCATGATGAGCCACTGATAGTGCCCGAATCAGCCACGTCATCAGTGCATGCGCAGTCACCTGATCAGTGCATGCTCAGTCACGTGATCTGTACTTGATCAGCCGCGTGATCGTGCCGGCAGATCACGTGATCAGGGCCTGCTGGCTGCGATTCCTGTCGGCTCATCTGCTTGACAATTGCCAGCTGAGCTGCGTGATTGCTGCCTGGTCACCTGCTTGATTATTGCCAGTTGAGCAGCATGATTCGTCACTGCTCAGCTCCATGCTTATAGCCTGCTGATTGCGTGGTTCGTGTCTGCTCAGCTCTTTGAGTATTGCCTCCTGAGGTCCCTGTTCGGGCGCAACCTGCTGGGGACAGCCCAGCTGATCCAGGGTATTCGAAGGAGAGATGGCCTAGGCGACTATTTATATGCTCATCAGAGATATCAAAGAATATAGTATGAGGATAGCTCAGTAGGAAAATTCGGTGAGAAAAGAGACTGAGTAGCTTGGTTTACTCGGGGAGACCAATAAACTTCAAGACAAGAAGTTTGCACCATTTACGTAGGCCGCAGGCGCCCTCTGGAAGAGCGGAAGGTGCCTCACCTAGACACCTTCTCGAGTGGGTCTTAGCAGCCCAGGCATAATTAGGAAGCGTGGTGGGTTCCGCGCTCCAGATGGAGACTCGGCTGGAAGTTACAGGGAAGAATGACAAGGAACTTTCTGAATTGGAGCTGTAAGTTAACTCTTTGACAGAGAGAGCGAGATGGTGGTGGGGGACAGCCCCCAGTGAAATCAGAGGTGAGAGCACAAAAATAAAGTAGGCAGACTCTGGTTATTTTGGGGGGAGATGCTCGAGAATATCCGGGTGGACTCCTGAGGCTCGGTCCGCATTTGCATATGCCGAGCCCCTTCCTCATGACCTTTGTCCAGAAGTGGAATGCCTCACGGCTCCGGGCACATGGTCAGTGCATGCTCAGTCACGATATCAGTGCATGATCAGCCACGTGATGACTGACCACACAGTCACGTGATCACCGTATGATAACACGTGATGAGTGAACGATCAGCCACGTGATCACAGCATGTGCAGTCAGTGGTCAGTTCCTGATCAGCCACGGGAAGTGCGTGCACAGTCCCATGATCAGCGCCTGTCAGTCACTGATCACTGCCTGATAAACACGTGATCAGTGC
>NW_020191903.1:0-10437 GCF_002263795.3 Bos taurus | reverse complement strand
CAGTGCCCGATCAGCCACGTCATCAGTGCATGCGCAGTCACCTGATCAGTGCATGCTCAGTCACGTGATCTGTACTTGATCAGCCGCGTGATCGTGCCGCAGAGTCACGTGATCAGGGCCTGCTGAGCTGCGTGATTCCTGTCGGCTCATCTGCTTGACAATTGCCAGCTGAGCTCGTGATTCCTGCCTGGTCACCTGCTTGATTATTGCCAGTTGAGCAGCATGATTCGTCACTGCTCAGCTCCATGCTTATAGCCTGCTGATTGCGTGGTTCGTGTCTGCTCAGCTCTTTGAGTATTGCCTCCTGAGGTCCCTGTTCGGGCGCAACCTGCGGGGACCAGCCCCAGCTGATCCAGGGTATTCGAAGGAGAGATGGCCTAGGCGACTATTTATATGCTCATCAGAGATATCAAGAATAATAGTATGAGGATAGCTCAGTAGGAAAATTCGGTGGAGAAAAGAGACTGAGTAGCTTGGTTTACGCGGGAGACCAATAAAACTTCAAGACAAGAAGTTTGCACCATTTACGTAGGCCGCAGGCGCCCTCTGGAAGAGCGGAAGGTGCCTCACCCTAGACACCTTCTCGAGTGGGTCTTAGCAGCCCAGGCATAATTAGGAAGCGTGGTGGGTTCCGCGCTCCAGATGGAGACTCGGCTGGAAGTTACAGGGAAGAATGACAAGGAACTTTATGAATTGGAGCTGTAAGTTAACTCTTTGACAGAGAGAGCGAGATGGTGGTGGGGGACAGCCCCCAGTGAAATCAGAGGTGAGAGCACAAAGCAATAAAGTAGGCAGACTCTGGTTATTTTGGGGGGAGATGCTCGAGAATATCCGGGTGGACTCCTGAGGCTGTCCCGCATTTGCTATGCCGAGCCTCCTTCCTCATGACCTTTGTCCAGAGTGGAATGCCTCACCGGCTCCGGGCACATGGTCAGTGCATGCTCAGTCACGATATCAGTGCATGATCAGCCACGTGATCACTGACTGCACAGTCACGTGATCAGCGCCTCTCAGTCACGTGATCACCGTATGATAAACACGAGAGCAGTGAACGATCAACCACGTGATCACTGCATGTGCAGTCAGGTGGTCAGTTCCTGATCAGCCAGGGGATCAGTGCGTGCACAGTCCCATGATCAGCGCCTGTCAGTCACTGATCACTGCCTGATAAACAGGTGATCAGTGCATGATGAGCCACGTGATCAGTGTCCGATCAGCCACGTCATCAGTGCATGCGCAGTCACCTGATCAGTGCATGCTCAGTCACGTGATCTGTACTTGATCAGCCACGTGATCAGGGCCTGCTGAGCTGCGTGATTCCTGTCGGCTCATCTGCTTGACAATTGCCAGCTGACTTCGTGATTCCTGCCTGGTCACCTGCTTGATTATTGCCAGTTGAGCAGCATGATTCGTCACTGCTCAGCTCCATGCTTATAGCCTGCTGATTGCGTGGTTCGTGTCTGCTCAGCTCTTTGAGTATTGCCTCCTGAGGTCCCTGTTCGGGCGCAACCTGCTGGGGACCAGCCCCAGCTGATCCAGGGTATTCGAAGGAGAGATGGCCTAGGCGACTATTTATATGCTCATCAGAGATATCAAGAATAATAGTATGAGGATAGCTCAGTAGGAAAATTCGGTGGAGAAAAGAGACTGAGTAGCTTGGTTTACGCGGGAGACCAATAAAACTTCAAGACAAGAAGTTTGCACCATTTACGTAGGCCGCAGGCGCCCTCTCGAAGAGCGGAAGGTGCCTCACCCTAGACACCTTCTCGAGTGGGTCTTAGCAGCCCAGGCATAATTAGGAAGCGTGGTGGGTTCCGCGCTCCAGATGGAGACTCGGCTGGAAGTTACAGGGAAGAATGACAAGGAACTTTATGAATTGGAGCTGTAAGTTAACTCTTTGACAGAGAGAGCGAGATGGTGGTGGGGGACAGCCCCCAGTGAAATCAGAGGTGAGAGCACAAAGCAATAAAGTAGGCAGACTCTGGTTATTTTGGGGGGAGATGCTCGAGAATATCCGGGTGGACTCCTGAGGCGGTCCCGCATTTGCTATGCCGAGCCTCCTTCCTCATGACCTTTGTCCAGAGTGGAATGCCTCACCGGCTCCGGGCACATGGTCAGTGCATGCTCAGTCACGATATCAGTGCATGATCAGCCACGTGATCACTGACTGCACAGTCACGTGATCAGCGCCTCTCAGTCACGTGATCACCGTATGATAAACACGAGAGCAGTGAACGATCACCACGTGATCACTGCATGTGCAGTCAGGTGGTCAGTTCCTGATCAGCCACGGGATCAGTGCGTGCACAGTCCCATGATCAGCGCCTGTCAGTCACTGATCACTGCCTGATAAACAGTGATCAGTGCATGATGAGCCACGTGATCAGTGTCCGATCAGCCACGTCATCAGTGCATGCGCAGTCACCTGATCAGTGCATGCTCAGTCACGTGATCTGTACTTGACCAGCCACGTGATCAGGGCCTGCTGAGCTGCGTGATTCCTGCCGGCTCATCTGCTTGACAATTGCCAGCTGAGCTGCGTGATTGCTGCCTGGTCACCTGCTTGATTATTGCCAGTTGAGCAGCATGATTCGTCACTGCTCAGCTCCATGCTTATAGCCTGCTGATTGCGTGGTTCGTGTCTGCTCAGCTCTTTGAGTATTGCCTCCTGAGGTCCCTGTTCGGGCGCAACCTGCTGGGGACCAGCCCCAGCTGATCCAGGGTATTCGAAGGAGAGATGGCCTAGGCGACTATTTATATGCTCATCAGAGATATCAAGAATAATAGTATGAGGATAGCTCAGTAGGAAAATTCGGTGGAGAAAAGAGACTGAGTAGCTTGGTTTACTCGGGAGACCAATAAAACTTCAAGACAAGAAGTTTGCACCACTTACGTAGGCCGCAGGCGCCCTCTGGAAGAGCGGAAGGTGCCTCACCCTAGACACCTTCTCGAGTGGGTCTTAGCAGCCCAGGCATAATTAGGAAGCGTGGTGGGTTCCGCGCTCCAGATGGAGACTCGGCTGGAGGTTACAGGGAAGAATGACAAGGAACTTTATGAATTGGAGCTGTAAGTTAACTCTTTGACAGAGAGAGCGAGATGGTGGTGGGGGACAGCCCCCAGTGAAATCAGAGGTGAGAGCACAAAGCAATAAAGTAGGCAGACTCTGGTTATTTTGGGGGGAGATGCTCGAGAATATCCGGGTGGACTCCTGACTCGGTCCCGCATTTGCTATGCCGAGCCTCCTTCCTCATGACCTTTGTCCAGAGTGGAATGCCTCACCGGCTCCGGGCACATGGTCAGTGCATGCTCAGTCACGATATCAGTGCATGATCAGCCACGTGATGACTGACCGCACAGTCACGTGATCACCGTATGATAAACACGTGATCAGTGAACGATCAACCACGTGATCACTGCATGCGCAGTCAGTGGTCAGTTCCTGATCAGCCACGGGATCAGTGCGTGCACAGTCCCCTGATCAGCGGCTGTCTGTCACTGATCACTGCCTGATAAACACGTTATCAGTGCATGATGAGCCACGTGATCAGTGTCCGATCAGCCACGTCATCAGTGCATGCGCAGTCACCTGATCAGTGCATGCTCAGTCACGTGATCTGTACTTGATCAGCCACGTGATCAGGGCCTGCTGAGCTGCGTGATTCCTGTCGGCTCATCTGCTTGACAATTGCAGCTGAACTTCGTGATTCCTGCCTGGTCACCTGCTTGATTATTGCCAGTTGAGCAGCATGATTCGTCACTGCTCAGCTCCATGCTTATAGCCTGCTGATTGCGTGGTTCGTGTCTGCTCAGCTCTTTGAGTATTGCCTCCTGAGGTCCCTGTTCGGGCGCAACCTGCGGGGACCAGCCCCAGCTGATCCAGGGTATTCGAAGGAGAGATGGCCTAGGCGACTATTTATATGCTCATCAGAGATATCAGAATAATATATGAGGATAGCTCAGTAGGAAAATTCGGTGGAGAAAAGAGACTGAGTAGCTTGGTTTACGCGGGAGACCAATAAACTTCAAGACAAGAAGTTTGCACCATTTACGTAGGCCGCAGGCGCCCTCTCGAAGAGCGGAAGGTGCCTCACCCTAGACACCTTCTCGAGTGGGTCTTAGCAGCCCAGGCATAATTAGGAAGCGTGGTGGGTTCCGCGCTCCAGATGGAGACTCGGCTGGAGTTACAGGGAAGAATGACAAGGAACTTTATGAATTGGAGCTGTAAGTTAACTCTTTGACAGAGAGAGCGAGATGGTGGTGGGGGACAGCCCCCAGTGAAATCAGAGGTGAGAGCACAAAGCAATAAAGTAGGCAGACTCTGGTTATTTTGGGGGGAGATGCTCGAGAATATCCGGGTGGACTCCTGAGGCTGTCCCGCATTTGCTATGCCGAGCCTCCTTCCTCATGACCTTTGCACAGATGGAATGCCTCACCGCTCCGGGCACATGTCAGTGCATGCTCAGTCACGATATCAGTGCATGATCAGCCACGTGATCACTGACTGCACAGTCACGTGATCAGCGCCTCTCAGTCTCGTGACACCGTATGATAAACATGAGAGCAGTGAACGATCAACCACGTGATCACTGCATGTGCAGTCAGGTGGTCAGTTCCTGATCAGCCAAGGGATCAGTGCGTGCACAGTCCCATGATCAGCGCCTGTCAGTCACTGATCACTGCCTGATAAACAGGTGATCAGTGCATGATGAGCCACGTGATCAGTGTCCGATCAGCCACGTCATCAGTGCATGCGCAGTCACCTGATCAGTGCATGCTCAGTCCGTGATCTGTACTTGATCAGCCACGTGATCAGTGCCTGCAGAGTCACGTGATCACTGCTGAGCTGGGTGAGTACTGTCGGCTCATCTGCTTGACAATTGCCAGCTGAGCTGCGTGATTCCTGCCTGGTCACCTGCTTGATTATTGCCAGTTGAGCAGCATGATTCGTCACTGCTCAGCTCCATGCTTATAGCCTGCTGATTGCGTGGTTCGTGTCTGCTCAGCTCTTTGAGTATTGCCTCCTGAGGTCCCTGTTCGGGCGCAACCTGCGGGGACCAGCCCCAGCTGATCCAGGGTATTCAAGGAGAGATGGCCTAGGCGACTATTTATATGCTCATCAGAGATATCAAGAATAATAGTATGAGGATAGCTCAGTAGGAAAATTCGGTGGAGAAAAGAGACTGAGTAGCTTGGTTTACGCGGGAGACCAATAAAACTTCAAGACAAGAAGTTTGCACCACTTCCGTAGGCCGCAGGCGCCCTCTCGAAAAGCGGAAGGTGCCTCACCGTAGACACCTTCTCGAGTGGGTCTTAGCAGCCCAGGCATAATTAGGAAGCGTGGTGGGTTCCGCGCTCCAGATGGAGACTCGGCTGGAAGTTACAGGGAAGAATGACAAGGAACTTTATGAATTGGAGCTGTAAGTTAACTC
The DNA here is from genome assembly GCF_002263795.3 of Bos taurus. Classification (NCBI taxonomy): domain Eukaryota; kingdom Metazoa; phylum Chordata; class Mammalia; order Artiodactyla; family Bovidae; genus Bos; species Bos taurus. The sequence goes on along the minus strand of NW_020191903.1, from coordinate 5,008 downwards.
TTTGACAGTGAGAGCGAGATGGTGCTGGGGGACAGCCCCCAGTGAAATCAGAGGTGAGAGCACAAAGCAATAAAGTAGGCAGACTCTGGTTATTTTGGTGGGGGAGATGCTCGAGAATATCCGGGTGGACTCCTGAGGCTCGGTCCCGCATTTGCATATGCCGAGCCCCCTCATGACCTTTGTCCAGAGTGGAATGCCTCACCGGCTCCGGCCACATGGTCAGTGCATGCTCAGTCACGATATCAGTGCATGATCAGCCACGTGATCACTGACTGCACAGTCACGTGATCAGCGACTCTCAGTCACGGGATCACCGTATGATAAACACGTGATCAGTGAACGATCAGCCACGTGATCACTGCATGCCAGTCAGGTGGTCAGTTCCTGATCAGCCAGGGATCAGTGCGTGCACAGTCCCATGATCAGCGCCTGTCAGTCACTGATCACTGCCTGATAAACACGTGATCAGTGCATGATGAGCCACGTGATCAGTGCCCGATCAGCCACGTCATCAGTGCATGCGCAGTCACCTGATCAGTGCATGCTCAGTCACGTGATCTGTACTTGATCAGCTGCGTGATCATTGCCGGCAGAGTCACGTGATCAGGGCCTGCTGAGCTGCGTGAATCCTGTCGGCTCATCTGCTTGACAATTGCCAGCTGAGCTGCGTGATTCCTGCCTGGTCACCTGCTTGATTATTGCCAGTTGAGCAGCATGATTCGTCACTGCTCAGCTCCATGCTTATAGCCTGCTGATTGCGTGGTTCGTGTCTGCTCAGCTCTTTGAGTATTGCCTCCTGAGGTCCCTGTTCGGGCGCAACCTGCTGGGGACCAGCCCCAGCTGATCCAGGGTATTCGAAGGAGAGATGGCCTAGGCGACTATTTATATGCTCATCAGAGATATCAAGAATAATAGTATGAGGATAGCTCAGTAGGAAAATTCGGTGGAGAAAAGAGACTGAGTAGCTTGGTTTACGCGGGAGACCAATAAAACTTCAAGACAAGAAGTTTGCACCATTTACGTAGGCCGCAGGCGCCCTCTGGAAGAGCGGAAGGTGCCTCACCCTAGACACCTTCTCGAGTGGGTCTTAGCAGCCCAGGCATAATTAGGAAGCGTGGTGGGTTCCGCGCTCCAGATGGAGACTCGGCTGGAAGTTACAGGGAAGAATGACAAGGAACTTTATGAATTGGAGCTGTAAGTTAACTCTTTGACAGAGAGAGCGAGATGGTGGTGGGGGACAGCCCCCAGTGAAATCAGAGGTGAGAGCACAAAGCAATAAAGTAGGCAGACTCTGGTTATTTTGCGGGGGAGATGCTCGAGAATATCCGGGTGGACTCCTGAGGCGCTGTCCCGCATTTGCGGATGCCGAGCCTCCTTCCTCATGACCTTTGTCCAGAGTGGAATGCCTCATCGGCTCCGGGCACATGGTCAGTGCATGCTCAGTCACGATATCAGTGCATGATCAGCCACGTGATCACTGACTGCACAGTCACGTGATCAGCGCCTCTCAGTCACGTGATCACCGTATGATAAACACGAGAGCAGTGAACGATCAACCACGTGATCACTGCATGTGCAGTCAGGTGGTCAGTTCCTGATCAGACACGGGATCAGTGCGTGCACAGTCCCATGATCAGCGCCTGTCAGTCACTGATCACTGCCTGATAAACAGGTGATCAGTGCATGATGAGCCACGTGATCAGTGTCCGATCAGCCACGTCATCAGTGCATGCGCAGTCACCTGATCAGTGCATGCTCAGTCACGTGATCTGTACTTGATCAGCCACGTGATCAGGGCCTGCTGAGCTGCGTGATTCCTGTCGGCTCATCTGCTTGACAATTGGCAGCTGAACTTCGTGATTCCTGCCTGGTCACCTGCTTGATTATTGCCAGTTGAGCAGCATGATTCGTCACTGCTCAGCTCCATGCTTATAGCCTGCTGATTGCGTGGTTCGTGTCTGCTCAGCTCTTTGAGTATTGCCTCCTGAGGTCCCTGTTCGGGCGCAACCTGCTGGGGACCAGCCCCAGCTGATCCAGGGTATTCGAAGGAGAGATGGCCTAGGCGACTATTTATATGCTCATCAGAGATATCAGAATAATAATATGAGGATAGCTCAGTAGGAAAATTCGGTGGAGAAAAGAGACTGAGTAGCTTGGTTTACGCGGGAGACCAATAAAACTTCAAGACAAGAAGTTTGCACCACTTACGTAGGCCGCAGGCGCCCTCTCGAAGAGCGGAAGGTGCCTCACCCTAGACACCTTCTCGAGTGGGTCTTAGCAGCCCAGGCATAATTAGGAAGCGTGGTGGGTTCCGCGCTCCAGATGGAGACTCGGCTGGGGTTACAGGGAAGAATGACAAGGAACTTTATGAATTGGAGCTGTAAGTTAACTCTTTGACAGAGAGAGCGAGATGGTGGTGGGGGACAGCCCCCAGTGAAATCAGAGGTGAGAGCACAAAGCAATAAAGTAGGCAGACTCTGGTTATTTTGGGGGGGAGATGCTCGAGAATATCCGGGTGGACTCCTGAGGCTCGGTCCCGCATTTGCCTATGCCAAGCCTCCTTCCTCATGACCTTTGCACAGAATGGAATGCCTCACCGACTCCGGGCACATGTTCAGTGCATGCTCAGTCACGATATCAGTGCATGATCAGCCACGTGATCACTGACTGCACAGTCACGTGATCAGCGCCTCTCAGTCTCGTGAACACCGTATGATAAACATGAGAGCAGTGAACGATCAACCACGTGATCACTGCATGTGCAGTCAGGTGGTCAGTTCCTGATCAGCCAAGGGATCAGTGCGTGCACAGTCCCATGATCAGCGCCTGTCAGTCACTGATCACTGCCTGATAAACAGGTGATCAGTGCATGATGAGCCACGTGATCAGTGTCCGATCAGCCACGTCATCAGTGCATGCGCAGTCACCTGATCAGTGCATGCTCAGTCCGTGATCTGTACTTGATCAGCCACGTGATCAGTGCCTGCAGAGTCACGTGATCAGGGCCTGCTGAGCTGGTGAGTACTGTCGGCTCATCTGCTTGACAATTGCCAGCTGAGCTGCGTGATTCCTGCCTGGTCACCTGCTTGATTATTGCCAGTTGAGCAGCATGATTCGTCACTGCTCAGCTCCATGCTTATAGCCTGCTGATTGCGTGGTTCGTGTCTGCTCAGCTCTTTGAGTATTGCCTCCTGAGGTCCCTGTTCGGGCGCCACCTGCGGGGACCAGCCCCAGCTGATCCAGGGTATTCAAGAGAGATGGCCTAGGCGACTATTTATATGCTCATCAGAGATATCAAGAATAATAGTATGAGGATAGCTCAGTAGGAAAATTCGGTGGAGAAAAGAGACTGAGTAGCTTGGTTTTCGGGAGACCAATAAAACTTCAAGACAAGAAGTTTGCACCATTTACGTAGGCCGCAGGCGCCCTTCGAAGAGCGGAAGGTGCCTCACCCTAGACACCTTCTCGAGTGGGTCTTAGCAGCCCAGCATAATTAGGAAGCCTGGTGGGTTCCGCGCTCCAGATGGAGACTCGGCTGGAAGTTACAGGGAAGAATGACAAGGAACTTTCTGAATTGGAGCTGTAAGTTAACTCTTTGACAGAGAGAGCGAGATGGTGGTGGGGGACAGCCCCCAGTGAAATCAGAGGTGAGAGCACAAAGCAATAAAGTAGGCAGACTCTGGTTATTTTTTGGGGGGAATGCTCGAGAATATCCGGGTGGACTCCTGAGCTCGGTCCCGCATTTGCATATGCCGAGCCTCCTTCTCATGACTTTGTCCAGAGTGGAATGCCTCACCGGCTCCGGGCACATGGTCAGTGCATGCTCAGTCACGATATCAGTGCTTGATCAGCCACGTGATGACTGACCGCACAGTCACGTGATCACCGTATGATAAACACGTGATCAGTGAACGATCAGCCACGTGATCACTGCATGCGCCGTCAGTGGTCAGTTCCTGATCAGCACGGGACAGTGCGTGCACAGTCCCATGATCAGCGCCTGTCAGTCACTGATCACTGCCTGATAAACACGTGATCAGTGCATGATGAGCCAGTGATAAGTGCCCGATCAGCCACGTCATCAGTGCATGCGCAGTCACCTGATCAGTGCATGCTCAGTCACGTGATCTGTACTTGATCAGCCGCGTGATCGTGCCGGCAGAGTCACGTGATCAGGGCCTGCTGAGCTGCGTGATTCCTGTCGGCTCATCTGCTTGACAATTGGCAGCTGAACTTCGTGATTCCTGCCTGGTCACCTGCTTGATTATTGCCAGTTGAGCAGCATGATTCGTCACTGCTCAGCTCCATGCTTATAGCCTGCTGATTGCGTGGTTCGTGTCTGCTCAGCTCTTTGAGTATTGCCTCCTGAGGTCCCTGTTCGGGCGCAACCTGCTGGGGACCAGCCCCAGCTGATCCAGGGTATTCGAAGGAGAGATGGCCTAGGCGACTATTTATATGCTCATCAGAGATATCAAGAATAATAGTATGAGGATAGCTCAGTAGGAAAATTCGGTGGAGAAAAGAGACTGAGTAGCTTGGTTTACGCGGGAGACCAATAAAACTTCAAGACAAGAAGTTTGCACCATTTACGTAGGCCGCAGGCGCCCTCTGGAAGAGCGGAAGGTGCCTCACCCTAGACACCTTCTCGAGTGGGTCTTAGCAGCCCAGGCATAATTAGGAAGCGTGGTGGGTTCCGCGCTCCAGATGGAGACTCGGCTGGAAGTTACAGGGAAGAATGACAAGGAACTTTATGAATTGGAGCTGTAAGTTAACTCTTTGACAGAGAGAGCGAGATGGTGGTGGGGGACAGCCCCAGTGAAATCAGAGGTGAGAGCACAAAGCATAAAGTAGGCAGACTCTGGTTATTTTGGGGGGAGATGCTCGAGAATATCCGGGTGGACTCCTGAGGCGCTGTCCCGCATTTGCGGATGCCGAGCCTCCTTCCTCATGACCTTTGTCCAGAGTGGAATGCCTCATCGGCTCCGGGCACATGGTCAGTGCATGCCTC
>NW_020191902.1:0-2135 GCF_002263795.3 Bos taurus | reverse complement strand
GTGAGGCAGGCAGAGCTCTTCGCCGGGACCTGGTGGCTGAGAAAGGGCACTGGTGTGAGGCTCAGCCCTCTGTCCCAGGGCAACCAGGCTGCTGTGGTTCTTAGTCCCAGGAACTGAGGACCAGGACCGCGAGCAATCAGTGAGGGGGCAGATGTGGATGTGGGATGGGGGTGAGGGCCAGGGCCTCTCCCGGCTCCCCTCAGTGCCGCTTCCTGGTGCACCAGTCAGCAGCACAGCCAGGACCGCTGCAGGCCCATCCAGAGCAGAGATGCTCCTGTGTGATCCTAGCAGGAGGGCAGCCTGGAGACAGAGACATGGGGTCATGCGTGGGTCTCAGCTCCACCCACCCACTTGTATCCCTTCCTCCTATAAACACTCGGCCCCAGGAGCCAAGCCACCCCACCAAACTGAGAGGCCTGTGCCAACTCAACACCAAAGGAACCCTGGTTAAGCCTTGGATGGCGGCTGGTTGGGTGGGGAGGTTTGGTGTAAGGACCTTGCTCCCCAAGGGTTCTGGGATTCATCTCTCCTGTGACGCATATCAGCTCAGACTGTCCCCCAGTTCTTCCCTGTAACTTGCCTCTCACCTTCCCTGCCACGGGCCTCTCTCTCTCTCTAGATCTCTTGGGAGTCTGTGCTCCCCTCCCCATCCCACTGTGCCAGGTCTCCCAGAGACTGGGGGCAGGTAGGCAGTGAAGACCCAGAGGCAGGTTCAGCTCCCCCACTTCTGATCTATGTGACAAGGGCAAATGTCTCCCTTCCCAGAGCCCAGCAGGTGGGGAGAACCTGCTCCACCAGAGTGTCTCTAGCTCCATCCTTCCTTCCCCATGCCAGTACTGGATCACCAGGCCACCCCTCCCCTCGGGCTCTCCACCTGGAAGGCCCTGCCTCTCCTCGAGGGGTCAGGCTCTTCTCTCGGGTGCTCCCCAGGCAACTCTAGGGTCAGGGGTGCCCCAGGCAGGGATTTGACTCTCTGGACAAGACCACAGAAGGGGCGGTTCACCTTCTATAAAACCAGTTCCTGCAAGAAAAACATGGGGGACTTGAGAGCTGCCTCTTCACCCAGAGATGTCCCCGTCTCCCCAGTTGTTGCCTACCCTACAAGCCTCTTCTCCATCTGCTCTCCCACCCCGGCCTGACAGCTGCCCTCCACCTAAGGAGACCCCCACTTTCCCAAATCCTTTGGGACACAGGGGCTGCTGGAGGCTGTCCAGGACTGGAGCAGCACATTCTGTGGCACCAGGAGGGCACTGGTAGGAGGTGGAGGGAGCGTGGCTGAGATGGGGCAGGGCTGGGAGGAACATGTCTTTCCCTCTCTTCCCTGTCCCCTGATGCAAAGCTTTGGAGGGTGGAGAGGAACAAGAGAGACAACAGGAGCAGGCAGAGAGCAGTCCCACAGACCCGCCAGGAGGAAGTCTTGTGAAGGGCTGAGAAAGTGACAGACCTGGGCTTGGGCCAAGAACACAACCATCCGTCCAGGCTGCCTCTCGAGGGGTGGAGGACAAGGGGGCCAGCATCCGCTCTCTTCTAGGGCTTTCTCAGGGCCTCTCCAGGGCCATTTCCCTCCATTCCCCGTGTTCAGGTGACACTACCGGGGCCATGGTCCAAGGTGATGGGCTGATCCTCGGAGATGCCCAGGAAGTCGCCTCTCATCCCCAAGTTGGAAATATGACAAGGTTGTCCAGAGGGCCTGCGTGCACCCTGCCTTGCCTGCTCTCGGCTCGGCAGCTTTCCAGGCTGGCTTCCACGGGTCCCTTCCTCCCCCAAGCCCCCCAGGGGCTGGATATCTAGATGCCATAGCAACGCCTCCCTCCAGCCCGCAAGTCCAACCTCTGGCCTCCTACCTTTTTCGGTCAGGGTCAATCATCATCATGTTTCTAATGAAGAATTTCTTCCTTCTGCTCCCTCCTTCGGCTAAAGTGAAACAACAGGTGGCTGCACTCAGATAATTCCTGAGTTTCATGGAAACGGCCCGTTTTGAGAGTTTCAGTGCAGTTTCGTCACCAGGCACGAAGTGCTGCGAGGCTGGGGCTTCGGACTGCGAGGTCGTTTCCGTACCCTGCATGTATCACCGGTGATTTTCCTTGCCCACTGTTGTCTCAGCATCTTCATTGTGGCCTTTCCTAATACTTCGC
>NW_020191901.1:0-34142 GCF_002263795.3 Bos taurus | reverse complement strand
AAAATGGAAAATAAAACCCCATAAACAAATACATAACCTCAAGGGTCAGTGAGGCAATATCAAAAGATCTAACTTTCGTGTAACTTGAGTTTCAGGAGGAAAGGAGAGGGAGAGTGGAGCAGGAGAAAAACTTCTTTGAAGAAATAAGGGCTGAAAATACCTCAAATTTAGTGAAGGATATACATTTACGGATTCAGGAACTTCAGTAACCCAAGAAGGATATATACAAAGAAAGCCATTTCTAGGAAAATCATAGTCAGACTGATTGATCAAAGATAAAGAGAAAAATCTTGAAAACAGGCAAAGAAAATGATGCATTATATAGGGGACTCGTGATTCAATAATCTAGAAATTATTTATATGTTGGAATTAGCAGGAAAAAAATGGAGTGCAGAAGACAGTTGAATAATATCTTTAAAGTGTTAAAAGGGAAAAAATTCTTAACCTAGAATTATATATCCAGAGAAATTATCCATCAAGAATGAAAGTAAAGTGAAAATAGTTTTGGGGGAGGAGCCAAGATGGCGGAGGAGTAGGACGGGGAGAACACTTTCTCCCCCACAAATTCATCAAAAGAGCATTTAAACGTCGAGTAAATTCCACAAAACAACTTCTGAATGCCGGCAGAGGACATCAGGCACCCAGAAAAGCAATCCAACTCTTCGAAAGGAGGTAGGAAAAAATATAAAAGACAAAAAAAGAGACAAAAGAGGAGGGACGGAGTTCCATCCCGGGAAGGGAGTCTTAAAAAGAGAGAAGTTTCCAAACACCAGGAAACCTTCTCACTGCCGAATCTGTGCCGAGCTTTGGAAGCACAGAGGGCAACATAACAGGAAGAAAAAATAAATAAACAATTAAAACTCAAGATTGAGAGTCTATGGAACTCCCCCAGCGGAGAAGCAGCGCAGACGCCTGCACGCGCCATTAGCAAGCGGGGGCTGGGCAGGGAGGCGCAGCGCGGGCTGCAGTCGCTTAGAGTAAGAATCTGGCCTGAATACCCTGAGCACTATCTGAGCGAAATAATTTGGCTAGCAAACCAGACTGTGGGATATCTACCACGCGAAAAGCCAGCCCTAACCTAAGACCGCCAGGCCCGCGCACGGAACAAAGAATTGAACAGAGATAGCCGGCTGCAGACCTTCCCCCTCCGGTGACAGGCAGCCAGAGCCGGAAGTGGGCAATCACAGCCCCAGAGAGACATTATCTATAAAACTGTAAGCAGGCTTCTTTGCTAACTAAAACTTTTTGGGGGTCTGGACGGTTAACATCTGCCTGAGAAGGTGCGCCGGTTTTACACCCAGATAACCGAGTGGCAGGGAGGCGATAAGTCACAGCATTGGTGCTCGCCAAACACCTCATCACTTGAGCTGCTCGGACCTGGGAAGAGCACAAAACTCAGGCCCAACTGAGTCTGCGCCTCTGAGGACTACCCGAGTGCCTGAACCTGAGCGGCTTGGACCTGGGAGGTACATGCAACCCAGGGCCAGCCTCGGATTGTTCCTGGCGGAACAACCTAGAGCCCGAGCAGTGTGGGCAGGGAGGCTACACACGCCGTGAGCGGGGGCAGACCCAGTGTGGCTGAGGCACTGCAAGCGCACGCCAGTGTTATTTGTTTGCAGCATCCCTCCCTCCCTCCCCACAGTGCGACTGAACAAAGAGAAGAAATACAGCTCCACCCATCAGAACACTGACACAAGCTTCCCTAACCAGGAAACCTTGACAAGCCACCTGTACAAACCCACACACAGCGAGGAAAAGCCACAATAAAGAGAACTCCACAAACTGCCAGAATACAGAAAGGACACCCCAAACTCAGCAATTTAAACAAGATGAAGAGACAGAGGAATAGCCAGCAGATAAAGGAACAGGATAAATGCCCACCAAAACAAACAAAAGAGGAAGAGATAGGGAATCTACCTGATAAAGAATTCCGAATAATGATAGTGAAATTGATCCAATTTCTTGAAATTAAAATGGAATCGCAGATAAATAGCTTGGAGACAAGGATTGAGAAGATGCAAGAAAGGTTTAACAAGGACCTAGAAGAAATAAAAAAGAGTCAATATATAATGAATAATGCAATAAATGAAATTAAAAACACTCTGGAGGCAACAAATAGTAGAATAACAGAGGCAGAAGATAGGATTAGTGAATTAGAAGATAGAATGGTAGAAATAAATGAATCAGAGAGAATAAAAGAAAAACGAATTAAAAGAAATGAGGACAATCTCAGAGACCTCCAGGACAATATTAAACGCTACAACATTCGAATCATAGGGGTTCCAGAAGAAAAAGACAAAAAGAAAGACCATGAGAAAATACTTGAGGAGATAATAGTTGAAAACTTCCCTAAACTGGGGAAGGAAATAATCACCCAAGTCCAAGAAACCCAGAGAATCCCAAACAGGATAAACCCAAGGCAAAACACCCCAAGACACATATTAATCAAATTAACAAAGATCAAACACAAAGAACAAATATTAAAAGCAGCAAGGGAAAAACAACAAATAACACACAAGGGAATTCCCATAAGGATAACAGCTGATCTTTCAATAGAAACTCTTCAAGCCAGGAGGGAATGGCAAGACATACTTAAAATGATGAAAGAAAATAACCTACAGCCCAGATTATTGTACCCAGCAAGGATCTCATTCAAGTATGAAGGAGAAATCAAAAGCTTCTCAGACAAGCAAAAGCTGAGAGAATTCTGCACCACCAAACCAGCACTCCAACAAATACTAAAGGATATTCTCTAGACAGGAAACACAAAAATGGTGTATAAATTCGAACCCCAAACAATAAAGTAAATGGCAACGGGATCATACTTATCAGTAAGTACCTTAAACGTAAATGGGTTGAATGCCCCAACCAAAAGACAAAGACTGGCTGAATGGATACAAAAACAAGACCCCTACATATGTTGTCTACAGGAGACCCACCTCAAAACAGGGGACACATACAGACTGAAAGTGAAGGGCTGGAAAAAGATTTTCCATGCAAATAGGGACCAAAAGAAAGCAGGAGTAGCAATACTCATATCAGATAAAATAGACATTAAAACAAAGGCTGTGAAAAGAGACAAAGAAGGTCACTACATAATGATCAAAGGATCAATCCAAGAAGAAGATATAAAAATTATAAATATATATGCACCCAACACGGGAGCACCACAGTATGTAAGACAAATGCTAACAAGTATGAAAGGAGAAATTAACAATAACACAATAATAGTGGGAGACTTTAATACCCCACTCACACCTATGGATAGATCAACTAAACAGAAAATTAACAAGGAAACACAAACTTTAAACGATACAATAGACCAGTTAGACCTAATTGATATCTATAGGACATTTCATCCCAAAACAATGAATTTCACCTTTTTCTCAAGCGCACATGGAACCTTCTCCAGGATAGATCACATCCTGGGCCACAAAGCTAGCCTTGGTAAATTCAAAAAAATAGAAATCATTCCAAGCATCTTTCCTGACCACAATGCAGTAAGATTAGATCTCAATTACAGGAGAAAAACTATTAAAAATTCCAACATATGGAGGATGAACAACACCCTGCTGAATAACCAACAAATCACAGAAGAAATCAAAAAAGAAATCAAAATTTGCATAGAAACGAATGAAAATGAAAACACAACAACCCAAAACCTGTGGGACACAGTAAAAGCAGTCCTAAGGGGAAAGTTCATAGCAATACAGGCACACCTCAAGAAACAAGAAAAAAGTCAAATAAATAACCTAACTCTACACCTAAAGCAACTAGAAAAGGAAGAAATGAAGAACCCCAGGGTTAGTAGAAGGAAAGAAATCTTAAAAATTAGAGCAGAAATAAATGCAAAAGAAACAAAAGAGACCATAGCAAAAATCAACAAAGCCAAAAGCTGGTTCTTTGAAAGGATAAATAAAATTGATAAACCATTAGCCAGACTCATCAAGAAACAAAGGGAGAAAAATCAAATCAATAAAATTAGAAACGAAAATGGAGAGATCACAACAGACAACACAGAAATACAAAGGATCATAAGAGACTATTATCAACAATTATATGCCAATAAAATGGACAACGAGGAAGAAATGCACAAATTCTTAGAAAAGTACAACTTTCCAAAACTCGACCAGGAAGAAATAGAAAACCTTAACAGACCCATCACAAGCACGGAAATTGAAACTGTAATCAAAAATCTTCCAGCAAACAAAAGCCCAGGTTCAGACGGCTTCACAGCTGAATTCTACCAAAAATTTAGAGAAGAGCTAACACCTATCCTGCTCAAACTCTTCCAGAAAATTGCAGAGGAAGGTAAACTTCCAAACTCATTCTATGAGGCCACCATCACCCTAATACCAAAACCTGACAAAGATCCCACAAAAAAAGAAAACTACAGGCCAATATCACTGATGAATATAGATGCAAAAATCCTAAACAAAATTCTAGCAATCAGAATCCAACAACACATTAAAAAGATCATACACCATGACCAAGTGGGTTTTATCCTAGGGATGCAAGGATTCTTCAATATCCGCAAATCAATCAATATAATACACCACATTAACAAATTGAAAAACAAAAACCATATGATTATCTCAATAGATGCAGAGAAAGCCTTTGACAAAATTCAATACCCATTTATGATAAAAACTCTCCAGAAAGCAGGAATAGAAGGAACATACCTCAACATAATAAAAGCTATATATGACAAACCCACAGCAAACATTATCCTCAATGGTGAAAAATTGAAAGCATTTCCTCTAAAGTCAGGAACAAGACAAGGGTGCCCACTTTCACCATTACTATTCAACATAGTTTTGGAAGTTTTGGCCACAGCAATCAGAGCAGAAAAAGAAATAAAAGGAATCCAAATTGGAAAAGAAGAAGTAAAACTCTCACTGTTTGCAGATGACATGATCCTCTACATAGAAAACCCTAAAGACTCCACCAGAAAATTACTAGAATTAATCAATGATTATAGTAAAGTTGCAGGATATAAAATCAACACACAGAAATCCCTTGCATTCCTATACACTAATAATGACAAAACAGAAAGAGAAATTAAGGAAACAATTCCATTCACCATTGCAACGAAAAGAATAAAATACTTAGGAATATATCTACCTAAAGAAACTAAAGACCTATATAGAGAAAACTATAAAACACTGGTGAAAGAAATCAAAGAGGACACTAATAGATGGAGAAATATACCATGTTCATGGATTGGAAGAATCAATATAGTGAAAATGAGTATACTACCCAAAGCAATTTATAGATTCAGTGCAATCCCTATCAAGCTACCAACAGTATTCTTCACAGAGCTAGAACAAATAATTTCACAATTTGTATGGAAATACAAAAAACCTCGACTAGCCAAAGCGATCTTGAGAAAGAAAAATGGAACTGGAGGAATCAACCTACCTGACTTGAGGCTCTACTACAAAGCCACAGTTATCAAGACAGTATGGTACTGGCACAAAGACAGAAATATAGATCAATGGAACAAAATAGAAAGCCCAGAGATAAATCCACGCACATATGGACACCTTATCTTTGACAAAGGAGGCAAGAATATACAATGGATTAAAGACAAACTCTTTAACAAGTGATGCTGGGAAATCTGGTCAACCACTTGTAAAAGAATGAAACTAGAACACTTTCTAACACCATATACAAAAATAAACTCAAAATGGATTAAAGATCTCAACGTAAGACCAGAAACTATAAAACTCCTAGAGGAGAACATAGGCAAAACACTCTCTGACATACATCACAGCAGGATCCTCTATGACCCACCTCCCAGAATATTGGAAATAAAAGCAAAAATAAACAAATGGGACCTAATTAAACTTAAAAGCTTCTGCACATCAAAGGAAACTATTAGCAAGGTGAAAAGACAGCCTTCAGAATGGGAGAAAACAATAGCAAATGAAGCAACCGACAAACAACTAATCTCAAAAATATACAAGCAACTCCTACAGCTCAACTCCAGAAAAATAAATGACCCAGTCAAAAAATGGGCCAAAGATATAAATCGACATTTCTCCAAAGAAGACATACAGATGGCTAACAAACACATGAAAAGATGCTCAACATCACTCATTATCAGAGAAATGCAAATCAAAACCACTATGAGATACCATTTCACACCAGTCAGAATGGCTGTGATCCAAAAGTCTACAAATAATAAATGCTGGAGAGGGTGTGGAGAAAAGGGAACCCTCTTACACTGTTGGTGGGAATGCAAACTAGTACAGCCACTATGGAGAACAGTGTGGAGATTCCTTAAAAAACTGGAAATAGAACTGCCTTATGATCCAGCAATCCCACTGCTGGGAATACACACTGAGGAAACCAGAAGGGAAAGAGACATGTGTACCCCAATGTTCATCGCAGCACTGTTTATAATAGCCAGGACATGGAAGCAACCTAGATGTCCATCAGCAGATGAATGGATAAGAAAGCCGTGGTACATATACACAATGGAGTATTACTCAGCCATTAAAAAGAATACATTTGAATCAGTTCTAATGAGGTGGATGAAACTGGAGCCTATTATACAGAGTGAAGTAAGCCAGAAGGAAAAACATAAATACAGTATACTAACGCATATATATGGAATTTAAAAAGATGGTAACGATAACCCTGTATACGAGACAGCAAACGAGACACTGATGTATAGAACAGTCTTATGGACTCTGTGGGAGAGGGAGAGGGTGGGAAGATTTGGGAGAATGGCATTGAAACATGTGAAATGTCATGTATGAAACGAGATGCCAGTCCAGGTTCAATGCACAATGCTGGATGCTTGGGGCTGGTGCACTGGGACGACCCAGAGGGATGGTATGGGGAGGGAGGAGGGAGGAGGGTTCAGGATGGGGAACACATGAGAAATAAAGGAATATAAAAAAAAGAAAATAGTTTTACACAGAGGAAAACTAAGATTTTGTGTCCAGCAAATTTGTACTACAAGAAATGATAAAAGGAGTTCTTCAGGGTGAGGGAAATGATACCATATAAAAACCGGAATCTTCAGGAAGGAATGAAGAATTTCAGAAATGGTAAATATCTAGTAAATGTGAAAACTATTTCCCTCATAGTTTCTTAAAAACATATAGCTGTTTAAAGCAAAGGCTATATTGTGTTGGATGCAAAATGTATGGAGATAAAAGAATGTCTATATGTGTAAAGTTACTTTGCTGTACAGCAGGAATTGGCACAACATTGAAAATACACTGTATTTCAACTAAAAAAATATTTTAAATGTATGGAGGTGTAATGTACCTGACAACTAGAGCACACAGATGGGAACTGAGGTAAATTGACTTAAATAGCTACAATGGTTCTATATTTTATGTGAAAAGACAAAAGATTATCTCTAAGTAGACAATGAAAAGTTAATGAAAACTGGATATCCAAACAGAAAAAAAGTAGACCTCCATCCCTATCTCAAGTCATACTCAAAAATTTATATAAGTAGGTACATACACTTAATGTAACAACTTAATCCATAAATCTTTTAGAAGAAAGCACAGAAGTGTACCTCTATGACCTGGGGGTAGGCAACAGTTTTCTAGATAGGAAACAGAGAGCAATAATCATACAATTTAAAAACTGATAAATGAAACTTCATGAAAATTAAAAACATTTTTTTACCAAAAGATACTATTAAGAAGATACATATAAGCTGCATGTGTGTGTGCATGTTAAGTCACTTCAGTCGTGTCCGACTGTTTGCAACTCTGTGGACTGTAGCCTGTCAAGCTCCTCTGTCCATGGGATTCTCCAGGCGAGAATACTGGAGTGGGTTACCATTTCCTTCTCCAGGGGATCTTCCCAACCCAGGGAATGAACTCATGTCTTCTGTGGCTGCTGCATTGCAAATGGATTCTTTACCACTGAGCTGCCAAGGAAGCCCATAAGCCACGTATTAGGAGAAAATATTTACAATGTATCTGATAAAGGACTAATATGTGGGATATATAAAGATGAATAATCTAATAAAACAGGCAAAATATTTGAACAGAATATTCACAAAATAAGATATGCGAATGGCCAATAAACACATGAATATGTAGTCAACATCATTAGTCATTAGGAAATTGTTTACTAAAACCACAATGAAAAAACAAATAAAACCACAATACCACTACACATCCACACGAATGGCTAAAATTAAATAGACTGACAACACCAAAAGTTGTCAAGAATTTGGAACCACTGGAACTTGCATACATTTTTGGTGGGAGTGTAAAATGGTAGAACCACTTTGGAAAAGTATCTTGCAGTTATTTATAAAACTAAATGTACAGCAACCATAATATGGAAAAATTCTACTCCTCAGTATTTTCACAAGAGAAATGAAATCATTAGTCCACACAAAACCTGTATATGAATGGTCATAGCAACTTTATTCATAATACCTCCAAACTGGAAATAACTCATGGGTCCAGTAGTAGGTGAAAAACTGGTATAGTCATACAATGGAATATTACTCAGCATAAAAAGGAATGAATTACTGATACACACAACAGCATGGATGAAACTTTAAAATATTATGCTGAATGAAGGATCCTAAAACAAAAGAGTATAAACTTCATGACTCTATTTACATAAAGTTCTAGAATAGGCAAAGTTAATCTATGATAAAAATACAAACAAAACGCAGGCAGGGATAAGAGGAGGAATTGAATGCAGAGGGGCATGAGGAACTTTCTGAAGTTTTGGTAACGTTCTATATCTTGAAAGAGGTCCAGGTTACATGTATATTAATTTTTCATTTCTCACTGGTGGTTTAATGAAGATATATGCATTTAATTTTTATGTAACTTTAATTTCAAAAAGAATGTACCCTAAACCAATGCTGAACTCTAGTTCATGATAGGTATGCTGAAGTATTTAGGGAGAAGTGTATCGTCATCTGTAACTTATTTTGACATGCATCAAAATAATAAGGATGATAAATGGATAGAGTGATAGAGATGAAGTGTGTGATAATACAATATAAACTGTAGAATATAGATGTTTGGTATATGGGTGTTCACTGTGAAATTCTTTCAACTCCTTTGCTTTTAAATATTAATAAAATATTAGAGACAAAATAATGGTGGTTATGATTTATCCAGGTATCCCTTATCTCCCCACATCTCTTCCTCTGTCTGATTTCTTAATGCTCACCCATATTTAGGATCTGAATTGCCCTCTCTTATTTTATTCCCGGCTTATGACTTGTACCCTCACACTTCTTACTCCCTAGTGTTTCCCATAACTCATATCTCCTTCACTAACTCCATTTCAGAATATCCAAAGATAAGGATGTGATCAACTTATCCACTGGACCCTTCCAAGGGCCCTACCCCATCGGATGGAACCTCCCAGCTCAGGCTCCAATAGTGGTCCCTGGCTCCCCTGAAAAGTATTAGCTTTCAGAGATACAAGCTCACAGTGCAGAGGAAATTGCAATGGACACACAAAAGCATCCATCTTGGCCTGTACAGTTGAAGATGTCCTTGTGTGGGGCTTTTGTTTTACCTTATATCTAGATCAAGCATTTGACCTCAGTTTATTTCAGAGACTGTACGGAAATCAGGGTCCAGGTAGTGTCCACAGGGCCCTCCCAGACATACCATGATATGTTTGTTTAGGAACCAAGATGAAGTTCAGAGGTCTTAAAAATCCAACAGGCTGGATCACTGGCTCTCATCTTTATGTTCCTGAGTGATGGTTGTGAGTCAAGCTTAAAAGGAAATAAGTCTCCAAAACCTCCAGAACTGGATGCCAGAACACCTAGTCCAGTGGTTCACACCCTTCAGTTCAATTCAGTTCAGTCACTCAGTCGTGTCCGACTCTTTGTGACCCCATTGACTGCAGCACGCCAGGCCTCCCTGTCCATCACTAACTCCCAGAGTTTATTCAAACTCATGTCCATTGAGTCAGGGATGCCATCCAACCATCTCATCCTCTGCTGTCCCTTTCTCCTCCCACCTTCAATCTTTCCCAGCATCAGGGTCTTTTCAAATGAGTCAGTTCTTCGCATCAGGTGGCCAAAATATTGGAGTTTCAGCTTCAGCATCAGTCCTTCTAATGAATATTCAGGACTGATTTCCTTTAGGATGGACTGGTTGGATATCCTTGCAGTCCAAGGGACTCTCAAGAGTCTTCTCCAGCACCACAGTTCAAAAGCATCCATTCTCTGGGACTCAGCTTTCTTTATAGTCGAAATCTCACATCCAAACACGACTACTGGAAAAACCATAGCTTTGACTAGATGGACCTTTGTTGGCAAAATAATGTCTCTGCATTTTAATATACTGTCAAGGTACGTCATAGCTTTTCTTCCAAAAAGCAAGCGTCTTTTAATTTCATGGCTGCAGTCAGTCACCATTTGCAGTGATTTTGGAGCCCCCCAAAATGAAGTCTGTCACTGTGCCCAATGTTTCCCCATCTATTTGCCATGAAGTGATGGGACCAGGTGCCATAATCTTAGTTTTCTGAATGTTGAGTTTTATTTTTTTCTTTTTAGGGTGTTACCTTGCAATTACAACAGAACTTTATTAAAATATTTTTTATTTTATCAAGATATACTTGTTCCATTTATTTTTTAATGCATAAAAGTTTTACAAAATTATTTTGTATTCATAAATACAAAAATTTATGTATTCATAAATGCACAAAATTTAAAGGATTTTATGTATTCATAATACATAAAATCCTTTAAATTCAGTATGTCAAGGCTGTATATTGTCACCCTGATTATTTAACTTATATGCAGAGTACATCATGAGAAACGCTGGACTGGAAGAAGCAAAAGCTGGAATCAAGATTGCCGGGAGAAATATCAATAACCTCAGATATGCAGATGACACCACCCTTATGTCAGAAAGTGAAGAGGAACTAAAAGGCCTCTTGATGAAAGTGAAAGTGGAGAGTGAAAAGTTGGCTTAAAGCTCAGCATTCAAAAAACGAAGATCATGGCATCCGGTCCCATCACTTCATGGGAAATAGATGGGGAAGCAGTGGAAACAGTGTCAGACTTTATTTTGGGGGGCTCCAAAATCACTGCAGATGGTGACTGCAGCCATGAAATTAAAAGACGCTTACTCCTTGGAAAGAAAGTTATGACCAACCTAGACAGCATATTGAAAAGCAGAGACATTACTTTGCCAACAAAGGTCCGTCTAGTCAAGGCTATGGTTTTTCCATTTGTCATGTATGGATGTGAGAGTTGGACTGTGAAGAAAGCTGAGCGCTGAAGAATTGATGCCTTTGAACTGTGTTGTTGGAGAAGACTCTTGAGAGTCCCTTGGACTGCAAAGATATCCAACCAGTCCATTCTGAAGGAGATCAGCCCTGGGATTTCTTTGGAAGGAATGATGCTAAAGCTGAAACTCCAGTACTTTGGCCACCTCATGCGAAGAGTTGACCCATTGGAAAAGACTGATGCTGGGAGGGATTGGGGGCAGGAGGAGAAGGGGATGACAGAGGATGAGATGGCTGGATGGCATCACTGAGTCGATGGACGTGTCTGAGTGAACTCTGGGAGTTGGTGATGGACAGGGAGACCTGGCGTTCTGCGATTCATGGGGTTGCAAAGAGTCGGACACGACTGATCGACTGAATTGGACTGAACTGATCAGTATTCATAAATGCATAAAATACACAAAAATTTTATGTATTCATAGATGCATGCTGCTGCTGCTGCTAAGTCGCTTCAGTCGTGTCCGACTCTGTGCAACCTCATGGACTGCAGCTCACCAGGCCCCCCTGTCCCTGGGATTCTCCAGTCAACAATACTGGAGTGGGTTGCTATTTCCTTCTCCAATGCATGAAAGTGAAAAGTGAAAGTGAAGTTGCTCAGTCATGTCCAACTTAGCGACCCCATGGACTACAGCCTACCAGGCTCTTCCGTCCATGGGGTTTTCCAGGCAAGAGTACTGGAGTGGGGTGCCATTGCCTTCTCCGATTCATAGATGCATAAAGTACATAAAAATTTATGTATTCATAAATGCATAAAATTTAAAGAATATGGACACTGGAAAGGTACAGGTCTGAGTTTGAATACTGTTTCTATCACCTCCTAGGGTGAATCACCCAAGTTCACAACTTCAGTTTCTTTATCTGAACGTTGAGTTTTAAGCCAACTTTTCTCTCCTCTCTCACTTTCATCAAGAGGCTCTTTAGTTCTTCTTTGCTTTCTGCCATAAGGGTGGTGTCATCTGCATATCTGAGGTTATTGATATTTCTCCCGGCAATCTTGATTCCAGCTTGTGCTTCATCCAGTCTAGCATTTCTCATGATGTACTCTGCATATAAGTTAAATAATTAGGGTGACAACATACAGCCTTGATGTACTCCTTTCATGATTTGGAACCAGTCTGTTAGTCCATGTCCAGTTCTAATTGTTCCTTCTTGACCTGCATAAAGATTTCTCAGGAGGCAGGTAAGGTGGTCTGCTTTCCCGTCTCTTTCAGAATTTTCTGGTTTGTTATGATCCACACAGTCAGAGGCTTTGGCATAGTCAATAAAACAGAAGTAGATGATTTTCTGGAAGTCTCATTGCTTTTTCAGTGATCCAACGGATGTTGGCAATTTGATCCCTGGTTCCTCTGCCTTTTCTAAATCCAGCTTGAACATCTGGAATTTCAGTGTTTGCGTACTGTTGATGCCTGGCTTGGAGAATTTTGAGCATTACTTTACTAGTGTGTGAGATGAGTGCAGTTGTGCAGTAGTTTGAGCATTCTTTGGTGTTGCCTTTCTTTGGGATTGGAATGAAAACTGACCTTTTCCAGTCCTGTGGCCACTGCTGAGTTTTCCAAATTTGCTGACATGTTGAGTGCAGCACTTTCACAGCATCATCTTTCAGGATTTGAAATAGCTCAACTGGAATTCTATCACCTCCACTAGTTTTGTTCATAGTGATGCTTTCTAAGGCCCACTTGACTTTGCATTCCAGGATGTCTGGCTCTAGGTCAGTGATCACACCATCGTGATTATCTCGGTCGTGATAATCTTTTTTGTATAGTTCTTTTGTGTATTCTTGCCATCTCTTCTTAATATCTTCTGCTTCTGTTAGGTTACACATTAAAATTACCTGGGCACTGATGTTTGTAAAGGCTCCCAAAATGATTCTAGTGTGCAGGGCAAACAAGTTGGATTATCCCATTGGGATTAACTGGTATAGCCATACCCATTGTGAAGATATTGAGAAGTACTTTCAATGAAGTTGGTAAATGCCCTGAGACCTGAGTGCCCTGGACACCTCATCTCTTCCATTCCAGAGCCCCCAGACATTCCCACAATCAGTTATTAAATGGTTAGTGCCTGACCAGTAAGAGTCCTTCAGAACCCTGCTTCAGCATTTAGCCAGATTTCATTCTAAATAGTCAGTGCCCAGTACTGTGCCCATTATTAAATACTTCGAATGCCACTTCTGCAGCCAGTGCTGAGAAACACTGATCTGGTCAGTTCAGATAAGCATCTGAATCTTTTATCTGTACCACACTAAATAACTAGTCTGAATACATTGCTATCTCTGTCCATGCATATAACCAGGCTTATGATCTTAAGCAAGTCATTTCCTCACTCTGAATCCCATCTGAAAAATGATAGGGTTTAACTGGGTCATCTTTAAGCTCGTTTCCAACTCTGAATTGTGTGGCACTGTGGTTCTATGAATCACAAATTCAGCAAAGCTAAAAGCATCTCCAAGAGAAGTGAAAGCCAAATTGATCTAACCTCCTGCACACTGACCCAAACCAGCCAAAGAGAACCCAGAGTGCATGCTAAATGTATATTGCTCTTCTTAGGAGATATGAATCTTCCTTAAAGCTGCACAGCTCCTCCAACCCACCAAGTTATGGCTTGGAACTTGAAGCCTGGAGGTGAATTCTCCCCAACTTGGGACAAAGATGCAAATATTATTAGAGCTGATTATGAAGTTATCCAATCTGCTTTTAAAGTATGGTCCCGACACTTCCACTTGCAGCTTCTTGCAGTAGTGCCCTGCACAGAGGGTGACATACTACAAGAAGACATAATCTGTTTTACTTGTTCTATGTTTATTTGCCATCCATTTCATTGAGTGACCCCTTTGTTTGTGGATTATAGGGAAGGGAAGAAGTCAGTTGGTTTTTATTGGTCCCTCCAGAAATTTAAACAGCTTCAAACTGTCCTCCCCCAGTCTATGCCTCTTTTGGCCAAGCGTGCCTTTGATTTTACAATCTCATCACAACCCTCAGTGCCACGGCTTTTCAAGCACAGCTCACGTTATCTGTATCTTTTCACTTTTCACTTGATCTTTCCCAAGGCAATGTTGCCAAGTGGTAACTGGAACCATGTTTACATTGCCAAGTGGTAACTGGAACCATGTTTTCAATAATCTGAAGTGAGATGGTGAGTTGGCCATTATGTAGTTCATACAATCCTTCTGAATGGCCTGAACTATCCAGATCACTTGTCTATACTGAAAAATAAATAGTGTAGTTGCCAAATCATTTCACTTCAAGTAGTGGAGGTATAACTATCGTCTTGCTAATATCTCTGAAATATATATCTATAATACTGATCTATTATCCTGAGTGAGACCAACATCTCTCAAAGTGATAAGCTTTGAGACTGTTACCCTGGGAAAATTCAATTCAGAGCCCACATCTCCATCTCCATTCCAATTGCTCTAGCCCAATGCACCAAACACTCCCCTTGTACTGATTATTCCCCATATCCCCCAAGCCAGACACCAACAACCAAAGATGAGACTTAATTGTTCAAGGAAGGAAACAGATGATCTTTTTACCCAGTCAGACCAGAGAAGACTCCATTGAAAAGGAAGGAAGGGACTAGACACACTTATCAACCAAAAGTCTGATTGGCCTGGGCTGCTCCTTAGCCAACATTTATGAGGAGCTGGCCAGATTGGTCTGTGACCCACTTCCCCTTGCATCATCTTGAGACTCTACCATCTTCCTGAGATGAAAGTCCTCCCACAGTATGCATTTGGAATTTTCACAGTGTGCCCTTTACAAAGACCATGTGTAGCAGAGTCACTTGAAATAGTATATAAAATGCATATCTTTGAGCCTTATCACCACCAATAGATACAAATTAAAATTGTAGAACCATTGATCTTTATTTTGATAAAATTACTTCATTTGCCTGAACGCTTATTTGCTCAATTAGCAAACGGAGCAATTGTTTCCTACTTTACAGAGCTGTTTAGAGAGCATTTTCATTTACACAATCTGTCACTATCTTCATCGTCAGCTCAAAGGATCTAAACTTAGGGGCATCTTTCATTCTAAATTGTTTCCCCGCATCAAATTCTCCACATATATTAGTGGTGCCACCATAACCTCCAGGATCCCAGAATCAAACCTCAAAGTCCACAGTGACAAATTAGGAAGAATCCATTGTTTGTTTCTGTTTTGTTGTTGTTGTTGTTGCTGCTGTTTTTTGTGGTTGTTTTTTCTTCCCCTCAGAGGAGGGAGAGAGTGGTAGATCAAAGCTTGCTTTGTTATCACGCATAGACATTATCACAGCACAATCTCCAAGCCCTTATCAGGCATGCACTTTTAGATGGAAATATGAAAGAGTCTGGAGAAATTCTGTAGTGAGAATCAAAACACCTTATAAGATATCAGTTGGGGCAGGGCAAGTCCCAAAAAACTCCTACATGCCTGCTAAGTCTGACTCTGTGCAACCCCATGGACTATAGCTCACCAGGCTCCTCTGTCATTGGATTTTCTAGGCAAGAATACAGGAGTGGGTCGCCATGCCCTCCTCTAGGGGGTCTTCCCAATTCAGGGATCAAACCTGTGTCTCATGTCTGCTGCACTGGCAGGTGGATTCTTTACCACTAGCGCCACCAGGGAAGCCCCAAATAACTCCCACTCGGGCTCAATTTCACCCAGATCCATGACATTTCTTTTCCTATTTGGAGTCCCAGAGACCATTGGATATCTAGCTGACGTTTTTTTGCTGATATCAAAATAAGAAGGCTCCCACCTTCATTATCGGGCAAGTGCCCTTCACTATTACTTATCAACAGCTTACAAGTATGGAGCAATTCTATGTGCCAGATACTGTCCTGATGCCTTTATAAGGTTTTATAACCAATAGTACAGCATCGGGATTCAGACCCAGACAGTGTGGTTGCAGTGTCTATGCTCTTAACCATCACATGTCTGCTAACCACTGGCAGTCTGCAGCGTCTAGACTGTGTGTGAAGCTGAAAGCCATCTGC
Source organism: Bos taurus (assembly GCF_002263795.3). Classification (NCBI taxonomy): domain Eukaryota; kingdom Metazoa; phylum Chordata; class Mammalia; order Artiodactyla; family Bovidae; genus Bos; species Bos taurus. The sequence continues at coordinate 17,905 of NW_020191901.1, read as the reverse complement.
CCCAAATTATCACCAAAACCTCCTTCTTCTGTCATCTCTGCCCAGATGATGAGGACATGATACTAGGGATTTGGTAAAGCCCTTAAAAAGGCTACTGTGGCTACATACATGTGTAGTAAAAGAATAAAGAAATTCATGGAAAGATAATCACCAGATTTAGGATAGAAGTAACCTCTGGAGGAAGAGAAGGGGGTGTGATTGGAAAAAGGTGCACTGGGAGCTCCAACTATGTTGATAATATTTAATTTCTTAAGGTGGTTGGTGGTTAAACAAGAAAGTACATGCAGCTTTTTTACATCTTAAATATTTCACAATACATATTTTAAAGGGACTCCTAGGGGGACTTTCCTGGCTGTTCAGTGGTTAAGACTCTGTGCTTCCACTGTAAGGGTCATGGGTTTGATTCCTGGTCAGGGAACTAAGATCCTACATGCTGAATGGTATGGCCAATAAATAAATAAATAATTGTTGAATTTTTTTAAATAATAGTACTCCTAGGGATTGTGCTATCTTAAAAAGAGGAGAGAGATCAGCCTGCAGCTCTGTGCTTACTGTACTAAGGTCTGAAGAATCTAGAAGTGGGAGTGTATCATTCTTGCTCACAAGGGAGAATCCTTCAATTTATAGTCTTTATTTCCTCTTGGCTATTCTAAATCCCTTTCAAGGTCTGGCAGTGAGCAGTACCATAATATTATGTACACACATATCCCCAAATTCTGGAACTTCATATTTCTAAACAGTATGGACCTAACAGAAGCAGAAGATATTAAGAAGAGGTGGCAAGAATACACAGAAGAGTTATATTAAGGACATCTTCATGACCCGGATAACCATGATGGTGTGATCACTCATCTTGACCCAGCCATCCTGGAGTGTGAAGTCAAGTGGGCCTTAGGAAGCATCACTACAAACAAAGTTAGTGATGGTGATGGAACTCCAGCTGAGTTATTTCAAATCCTAAAAGATGATGCTGTTAAAGTGCTTCACTCAGTACACCAGCAAATTTGGAAAACTCAGCAGTGGCCATGGGACTGGAAAAGGTCAGTTCTCATTCTAATCCCAAAGAAGGGCAATGCCAAAGAATGCTCAAACTACCACACAATTGCACTCATCTCACATGTTAGCAAAGTAATGCTCAAAATTCTCCAAGCCAGGCTTCAACAGTATATGAACTGAGAACTTTCAGACATTGAAGGTGGATTTAGAAAAGGCAGACGAACCAGAGATCAAATTTCCAACATCCGTTGGATTATAGAAAAAGCAAAAGAATTCCAGAAATATATCTACTTTTACTTCATTGACTACGCTAAAGCCTTTGTGTAGATTGTGACAAACTGTGGAAAATTCTGAAAGAGATGGGAATACCAGACCACCTTACCTACCTCCTGAGAAATCTGTATGCAGGTCAAGAAGCAACAGTTAGAACTAGACATGGAACAACTGACTGGTTCCAAACTGGGGAAGGAGTACGTCAAGGCTGTATATTGTCACCCTGCATATTTAACATATATGCAGGGCACATCATGAGAAATACCAGGCTGGGTGAAGCACAAGCTGGAATCAAGATGGCTGGGAGAAATATCAGTAACTTCCAATATGCAGATGACATCACCCTTATGGTAGAAAGTGAAGAGGTACTGAAGAGCCTCTTGATGAAGGTGAAAGAGGAGAGTGAAAAAGCTGGCTTAAAACTCAACATTCAAACAAAATCATGGCATCCGGTCCCATCACTTGATGGCAAATAGATAGGCAAACAATGGAAACAGTGAAAGAGTTTATTTCTTTGGGCTCTGAAATCACTGAGGACGGTGACTGCAGCCAAGAAATTAAAACATGCTTGCTCCTTGGAAGAAAAGCTATGACAAACCTAAACAGCATATTAAAAAGCAGAGACATTACTTTGCTGACAAAGGTCTATATATTCAAAGCTATGGTTTTTCCAGTAGTCATGTATGGATATGAGAGTTGGACCTTAAAGAAATCTGAGTGTCAAAGAATTGATGCTTTTGAACTATGGTGTTGGAGAAGACTCTTGAGAGTCCCTTGGACTGCAAGGAGATAAAACCAGTCAATCCTAAAGGAAATCAACCCTGAATAAACATTGGAAGGACTGATGCTGAAACCGAAGCTCCAATCCTTTTGTCACCTGATGAGAAAAGGTGACTCATTGGAAAAGACCCTGATGCTGGGAAAGATTGAAGGCGGGAGGAGAAGGGGACAGCAGAGGATGAGATGGTTGGATGGCATCACTGACTCAATGGATATGAATTTGAGCAAGCTCTGGAAGACAGTGAAGGACAGGGAAGCCTGGCATGGTGCAGTCCATGGAGCTGCAAATAGTCAGACACGACTGAGTGACTAAACAGCATATTTCTAAACCTATGAGGAATTGGGGCCTGTATATATTGGGAGATGAGGTAACAAGATAGGTAACCAGACAGGGTAAGGAGGGAAGAAAGACCGAAAGACTTTAATAAGCTCCAAAGATGAAGGGGAATAAAAAGAATGAAAGGAAATAAGAGCAGAAAATAAGGAGAATGATAAAGCTTAGAAACATACACAAACATAAATGGACAGAGAGACAAGGGAGAGAAAAACAAGAAATTATATAAGGAAAAGGAAAGAAGGGAGGCTGAAAGAAGTGAAGAAGATGCAAATAAGAGCAGAAAGATAATATGTAAAAAAAAAAAAACTAACTGAGGGCCTACTGCGTCCATCTAGTCAAGGCTATGGTTTCTACAGTGGTCATGTATGGATGTGAGAGTTGGACTGTGAAGAAAGCTGAGTGCCGAAGAACTGATGCTTTTGAACTGTGGTGTTGGAGAAGACTCTTGAGAGTCCCTTGGACTGCAAGGAGATCCAACCAGTCCATTCTGAAGGAGATCAGTCCTGTGTGTTCTTTGGAAGGAATGATGCTGAAGCTGAAACTCCAGTACTTTGGCCAACTCATGCGAAGAGTTGACTCATTGGAAAAGACTCTGATACTGGGAGGGATAGGGGTCAGGAGGAAGAGGGGATGACAGAGGATGAGATGGCTGGATGGCATTACCGACTTGATGGAGGTGAGTTTGAGTGAACTCCAGGAGTTGGTGATGAACAGGAAAGCCTGGCATGCTGCAGTTCATGGGGTTGTAAAGAGTCGGACACGACTGAGCGACTGAACTGAACTGTGTTCCAGACACTGTGCTGAGTTCTTAATAAGCATTTTCTCATGTGACCACCCTCTTCCCCCACCAATAAACCCAAGAGATAGGCATTAATAGGCCCAAATTCTACAGACGAGAAAAGTGATCTTCAGAGTAATTGAGAGACTTGTCCTAGGTCATACAGCTTGATAAAATGCAGTTTTGACCCCAGATCTGAGTAACCTTAAAGGTTGAGAGCTTAACCAGTTGGCTTACTACCTCCCAACAGAAGCCATGAGAAGGAAGAAGAAAAGATGCTGGAGACAGGACCTGAAATCCTCATATGTACAGGGGATCATCAGGGAACAGATGCTCAGGAGGCGGTTGGCTGGGCCAGTGGGCCCTGAACAGTGTTTGCCTTGTTAAAGGCAGCTGGACTCAGCTCCAGCTGATGGCCACCTTGTAGTAATGTGGGCCAGGTTTACCACATTCTCTGTTTTTCAAGTAAAGTTCAAAATCCAGATTTTTTTTAAAAAAGAAAATCTCATGATTGCTTACTGTTAACAACAACAACAACAACAAAAAATACTAGGAAAAATAAACCACCCTGTGGGCCAAATAAAACCCAATTATGGGCAGAATTTGGCTCAACAGTCACCAATTTCAACCTCTGGATGAAGAATGGCAGATAAAAAGAAAGGAAGAAGAGAGAAATAAAGAATCAGAGAACAAGAAAGAGAGGAAAAGAGACATTAAAAAATAAAAGACATCAGGACTTCCTTGGCAGTGGTTAGGATTCAGGCACTTTCACTGCTGAAGGCCCGAGTTCAATCCCTGGTGGGGGAAACCAAGAACCTGAAACCTGGCCACCCCACCCCCCCAAAAAAAAAGTCAGAAAAGAGTGAAGGATCAAATAAAGGGCAATACAAGAGGGAAGGGGAGGGGTTGTGAGAAGTCCAAGAGGTAGATGGGAAGGAGAAAGCTAGTGGAGAAAGAAGCAAAGAGCTCAGAAGAGAGAAGTAAGAGGAAGAATAGGGATGAGAAGAGAAGAAAGGCACATCGAAGAGGGTAGCCCTCACCCAGCAATTCTGGGAGGACCCAGTTGGTGCAGGGAGAGGTGGGGGTGGGAGACAGGAGACAACCCTGTCTTGGGATTGCTCTCTCCCATTGAAAGGTGGAGCTGGACACAAGATGGCAGCAGCTGCAGCATCAGTTACACGTCAGGGTGAGGCTTCTCAGGGCTGTCTCTGGGGCTAGACAGCAGGCTGAGTGGCACCCTCTACTGGTTGGGACTGCCCAGCCCATCAGAGAGCTTCTGAGGCTGAGGCCGGCTTAGAGCTGCAAGGAATAGGCCAGCCTCAGTCTGTACACACCCTTTCCTGGCATAAGCGGGGAGCTTGTGCAATAGAGCAGTAGCCATGGTAACCCTGTATGCGGCTACCCTGTTTGGATTCACAGAAGGGAGCTGAATTTTGCATCAGGACAGCCACATTCAGAAAAGATGGATCGAGTCTGTCCCAGCTCCTGGGCCCCCTCCCTCCGGAAATCCAAGGCAAAACATGGAGAGAGGAATATTGGACAGAAGAAATTCTATAGTCTCTAAGCCTTCCCCTTCTTGAGCCTCACATTACACCACCAGGGGTTTTTATTAACTCCAACACTTACTAGACCTCAAAGGTAATTCCTGCATCAAATTCCAACATTTATCTTAATACCCTCAGTTCAGTTCAGTTCAGTCGCTCAGTCATGTCCGACTCTTTGCGACCCCATGAATCGCAGCACGCCAGGCCTCCCTATCCATTACCATCTCCCGGAGTTCACTCAAACTCACGTCCATCGAGTCAGTGATGCCATCAAGCCATCATCTCATCCTCTGCCGTCCCCTTCTCCTCCGGCCTTCAATCTTTCCCAGCATCAGGGTCTTTTCCAATGAGTCACCTTTTCTCATCAGGTGACAAAAGGATTGGAGCTTCAGTTTCAGCATCAGTCCTTCCAATGTTTATTCAGGGTTGATTTCCTTTAGGATTGACTGGTTTTATCTCCTTGCAGTCCAAGGGACTCAAGAGTTTTCTCCAACACCATAGTTCAAAAGCATCAATTCTTCGGCGCTCAGCTTTCTTTAGAGTCCAACTCTCACATCCATACATGACCAATGGAAAAACCATAGCCTTGACTAGACGGACCTTTGTTGGCAAAGTAATGTCTCTGCTTTTCAATATGCTATCTAGGTTGGTCATAACTTTCCTTCCAAGGAGTAAGCATCTTTTAATTTCATGGCTGCAGTCACCATCTGCAGTGATTTTGGAACCCCAAAAAAATAAAGTCTGACACGGTTTCCACTGTTTCCCCATCTATTCCCCGTTAAGTGATGGGACCAGATGCCATGATCTTCGTTTTCTGAATGTTGAGCTTTAAGCCAACTTTTTCACTCTCTTCTTTCACTTTCATCAAGAGGCTTTTTAGTTCCTCTTCACTTTCTGCCATAAGGGTGGTGTCATCTGCATATCTGAGGTTATTGATATTTCTCCCGGCTATCTTGATTGCAGCTTGTGTTTCTTCCAGTCCAGCATTTCTCATGATGTACTCTGCATATAAGTTAAATATACAGAGTGACAATATACAGCCTTGACGTACTCCTTTTCGTATTTGGAACCAGTCTGTTGTTCCATGTCCAGTTCTAACTGTTGCTTCCTGACCTGCATACAAATTTCTCAAGAGGCAGATCGGGTGGTCTGGTATTCCCATCTCTTTCAGAATTTTCCACAGTTTAATGTGATCCACACAGTCAAAGGCTTTGGCATAGTCAATAAACAGAAATAGATGTTTTTCTGGAACTCTCTTGCTTTTTCGATGATCCAGTGGATGTTGGCAATTTGGTCTCTGGTTCCTCTGCCTTTTCTAAAACCAGCTTGAACATCTGGAAGTTCACGGTTCACGTATTGCTGAAGCCTGGCTTGGAGCATTTTAACCATTTCTTTACTAGTGTGTGAGATGAGTGCCATTGTGTGGTAGTTTGAGTATTGTTAATGCCCTACACCTCCCCAAACGATAGGTTTTGGTATCAGCTGGGGCCTCTCAGCAAGCCAAACTCACAATGGCAATTTCCAGATACTAACATTCTTCATACATGCATATGTGCTCAGTCTCTCAGTCTTGTCTGACCCTTTGTGACCACATGGGCTGTAGCCCATCGGGCTCCTCTGCCCATGGGGTTTTCCAGGTAAGAATTCTGGAGTGGGTTGCCATTTCCTACTTCAGGGGATCTTCCCAACCTAGGAATCAAACCCACGTCTCCTGTGTCTCCTGCATTGGCAGGCGGATTCTTAACCACAAGTGCCATCTGGGAAGCCCCCTCTTCATGCATAACTTATTCTAAATACCAAACCTATAGCTCAAATTGGGCTGTATTTTCAATGTTTACATAGCACATGATTACACTTTAAACTAAAAAAATATATACACATCCATTTGTTTCTATCTTCTCACTAAGAGTTAATAATGTATCTTCTGACTGATGCAAAAGTTTGGAATCTTTGCAGCTAAATAATGTCATGGGATATTTAATAGAACAGTGACTATTATGCCAATTAGCGGTTTGGCTGATGATCATGAATAACTCATAAGCTATAACAAAGTCCTAATTTAAATCTTCTGATGCGGGGAGCCACCACGGGAGATCCCACCCATTACAAAGGTCATGTGGAGAGAACCTGACAGGCAAAGGCAGATCAGGCCTTGAGGGATTCCCTGGATCTGCTCGAGCATCTACCCCAAAACCAGCATCTGTCTGTCTTACTATTTTGTGCCTTTCACCAACTCTTCTGACATTAACAGGGGGCTATCCCCGACCACCTTTCTCTGGAAAAAATCAACTTACGGCTTTAGTAGATGGGCATGATAAGAGTGTTTCAATTCAAACCCCTCTGATGGCTTTCTAGCTTGGCTGACAGGTTTATCTAGACTCTTGCAGCTACGCATGTGATTGTTCACAGCCTCCCCACCATGAGAGACACGGGAAGCCTAAAACATTCTAAAAATATAGAGCCTTTTGAAGAGTTAAAAACTATTAGAGTAGTGCTGGTGTAGGATTTCACTGTTGAGCCAGTGCTTGCTGCCAAGTGCCCATATCCCTTATCCATTGTGCCCCTGGGAGTGCATTGGTTAACCTAGTTGGAATGTAGGAAAAACAAGCAGTAGCCTTGGAATTAACCACATCAGACCTCTGAGCTAATTGGTTCTTTCTTTGTTGTAACTCACTGCACTTTTGCTCCGTGAGAATGTAACTCAGTTTAGCACTTTCTGAGGCTGACATAGATTAGAAATATAAAGAAAAAACACTTCAAGGGAAAATAAGTTTTCTGGTTGAGCAGCCTTTATCAAACAAGAGTCATAAAATGTCCACAGGCCTCCAAGACCAGAAGATAATGTACACAACATTGTTTGTGGGAAAGGTATGCAGAAAAAATCCTGGTTTCGATAAAGACAAAACAGATGTAATGCTTGGGCTGACTCTGTATGACTTTGCATCTTTCATTTCCCTCTTTGTACAAGTCAAGGTATAAAAGATCCTTCTGAAAATAAAGTTATAGGCCTCACTCACCGAAGCTTGGTTTCCCCGTGCATTCTTTTTTCCTTTTCTCTCCTTTTCTCTCTCTGTTCTTCTTTCAGGATGACTCCTTGGGGCACAGGGGCTCTCTGAGTACACTTTTTTGCCTGGGCTTCTAAGACCAGATCAGGAAGGCACCCTGCATCTTCACCAGGGAGGGGGCATCCTGCATCCTCACCCCACCGAGAGGGCGCCTGCAGCCTCCATGAACACAGCAAGTTCCGTGCAAGGAGCTTTATTGGCTTTCTGTGTAAACCAAGGAAGATCAAGCCTCTTTCTCTTCCCTTTTTTGACTATCCTTTCGCCTATGCCGTCATCCTGAGGGTACCCCTGGATCCTGCTGGGGCTGGACCCTGGCATTCCATGGCAGATGAGAATGTTCTACAATAGTATTTTGCTAATCACATCTTAATTGCCAGATTTATTTTTAAAATTAATTCACAGTGCAGTACAGGTAGTGGACCAGGTGATGAGACAAAAGTTTAAAGATTTAAGCTGCAGTCCATGGGGTCACAAAGAGTCAGACACGACTGAGCGACTTCACTTTTACACCTTGGAGAAGGAAATGGCAACCCACTCCAGTGTTCTTGCCTGGAGAATCCCAGGGACGGCGGAGCCTGGTGGGCTGCCATCTATGGGTCACGCAGAGTCGGACACGACTGAAGTGACTTAGCAGCAGCAGCCTAGATACAGAGATCATAGGTGGTTGCCAGAAGCAAGAAGTGAGGGGTGGGCAAAATGGGTAAAGATGATTAAAAAGAACAAACTTCCAATAAATAAGTCCTGAGGATGTAATGTACAGCATGGTGGCTGTATTGCATACTTGAAAGTTGTTAAGAGAGTAGATTTTAAAAGTTCTCATCACAAGAAAACAATTTTTGTGACTATGTATGACAATGGATGTTAACTAGACATTGTGGTGATCATTTTGCAATATATGCAAATATCAAATCATTATATTGCACATCTGAAACTAATATAATGTTATATGTCAATTATATACCTCAATTTGAAAATAAATACAGACTGGAAAAAATTATAAAACATGTCAAACATGCTGTTACAAATGACCAACCCATTTAGCAACTTAAAACAACCATGATTGTATGCTCATGGAATCAACACGTCAGGAATTTAGAAAGGGCACAATGGGGAAAACTTTCTGTGCTTCACATGTAGAAAACTTGAAGGCCAAGAGTGACTTGATGGCCAGGGGCTGGAATCATCTAAAATCCTATTCACTCACATGCCTGGTGTCTGGGCCGGGAGGACTCAAAGATTAGAAGTGCCAACCAAAGGGCTTACCTGTGTCCTGTCCACACGACTGGCTACCACACTGTACAGTGACTTCAAGGTAGTCAAACTTCTTACATGGTGACACAGGGCTCCGAGAGTAAGTGTTCCAGCAAGCAAAGTGGAAATGAAAGTACCTTTATTGATCTAGCCTCAGGACTCACATTTCTGATCTAGCCTCAGGACCCACATAGAGTCACTCCCACAACAACCTGTGGGGTACAAAGAGTTTGCAAGAATCCAAGAGTCCTAAAAAATCTGTATAGAATCACAAAAGACCTCAAATAGCCAAAGTGACCTTGAAAAAGAAGAACAGAGTTGGAGGCATCACACATCTTGCCTTCAAACTATATTACAAAGCCACAGTAATCAAAAGATTATGGTTCTGGTACAAAAAGAGACACATAGACCAATGGAACAGAATAAAGAGCCCAGAAATAAAACCATACATATATGGTCAATTAATCTCTGAAGCTGAAGCTCCAATACTTTGGGAAGTGCTGATTCATTGGAAAAGACCATGATTATGGGAAAGACTGAGGGCAGGAGAGAAGGGGTAACAGAGAAGGGGTAATTGAGTCACCGACTCAATAGACATGAGTTTGAGCAAACTCCAGGAGATAGTGAAGGACAGAAAAGCCTGGTGTGCTGCAGTCCATGGGGTCACAAAGAGTCGGACATGACTTAGCAACTGAACAACAACAACAGCAAAATCTTTGACAAGGTGCCCAATAACACATAATGGGGAAAGAGTAGTCTCTGAATAAATAGTATTGGGAAAACTGTATATCCACATGGAAAATAATGAAACTGGACTCCTATTTTACACCACTCATGAAAATTAACTTGAAATGGATTAAAGACTTGCATGCAAGACCTGAAACTGTAAAACTTCTAGAAGAAAATACAAGGGAAAAGCTCCTTGATTGGTCTTGACAGTCATTTTTTGGATATGACACCAAAGCAGAGGCAATAAAAGCAAAAACAGACAAGTGAGACTACATCAAAATAATAAAGCTCTACACAGCAGAAGGAAACAATCAACAGAGTGAAGAAGAAATCTATGGGAGAAAATATTTCCAAACCATGTATCTGATAGGAGGATATAAGGAACTTACAACAAAATAGCAAAATCACCATCATCATCAAGTAACTAAATGGGCAGAGAACCCAAAGAGATTTTCTCAAAGAAGACATACAAATGGCCTATGGGCACACAAAAAAGTGCTCAACACCACTAATCATCAGACAAATGCAAATCAATCACCTAATACCTCACACTTTACACTGAGAAAAAACAGAGTTGGCGAGGGTGTGGAGAAAAGGGAACCCGAACCCCTCCACCCATGCACTGATGGTGGGGTATAAATTGGTGCAGCCTCTATGGAAAACAGTATGGAGCTTCCTGAGAATGTTAAAAATAGAATTACCATATGATCCAGCAATCCCACTTCTGGGTATTTATCTGAAGGAAAAGAAATCAGTATCTTAAATCAATGATACTCCAATAAAAATTTAAAAAAGAAAAAGAAGAGATCTTGAAGAGATAACTGTACTCCCACATTTCTTGCAGTCTTATTCTTGATAGCTAAAATAGGGAAACAACCTATCAACAGATGAATGGATAAAGAAACAACCCACTCCAGTACTCTTGCCTGGAGAAGCCCATGGACAGAAGAGCCTGGTGGGCTATAGTCCATGGGGTGCAAAGAGTCGGACATGACTGAGTGACTCACACACACACAGAGACACACATAATTCAGCCATAAAAAATAAAACTCTGCTATTTACATGGATGAAACTAGAGAACATTATGCTAAAGTAAAATAAGCCAAACAGAGAAGGACAAATACAATTGCTGAGAGAACAGATCTTAAACATTCTCACCACACACACAGAAATATACACAGGTAAATATGTGAGGTGATAGATGTTTTAATTAACCTGATTGTGGTGGTCATTTCACAATGTGTACATACATCAAATCATCATATCCTACACTTTAAACCTATCAGATCAGATCAGTCGCTCAGTCGTGTCCGACTCTTTGAGACCCCATGAATCACAGCACGCCAGGCCTCCCTGTCCATCACCAACTCCTGGAGTTCACCCAGACTCACGTCCATCAAGTCAGTGATGCCATCCAGCCATCTCATCCTCTGCCATCCCCTTCTCCTCTTGCCCCCAATCCCTCCCAGCATCAGAGTCTTTTCCAATGAGTCAAGTCTTCTCATGAGGTGGCCAAAGTACTGGAGTTTCAGCTTTAGCATCATTCTTTCCAAAGAAATCCCAGGGCTGATCTCCTTCAGATGGACTGGTTGGATCTCCTTGCAGTCCAAGGGACTCTCAAGCGTCTTCTCCAACAACAGAGTTCAAAAGCATCAGTTCTTCGGTGCTCAGCTTTCTTCACAGTCCAACTCTCACATTCATACATGACCACTGGAAAAACCATAGCCTTGTCTAGACAGACCTTTGTTGGCAAAGTAACATCTCCGCTTTTGAATATGCTATCTAGGTTGGTCATTACTTTCCTTCCAAGGAGTAAGCGTCTTTTAATTTCATGGCTAGTACAATGTTATTTGTCAATTATAACCCAACAAAGCTGGGGGAAATAACCAAATGGCACAAATTTAAATATCAACAACAACAAAAAATGCTATAAGAGGGGACAGAGTCACCCCCCATCTATAGGAAAAGTGCCAAGGATTTACATATTCTAAAACTACCACACAAGTTAAGATATAGAGAATAATATAAAAATAAAACATTAAAGTACCCATAACCCAGAATGTATGCATTAACATTCTTGCAAGTGTTCTTTCAAATGATTTTTTTAAACAAATAAAATGCCACTTTTAAAGAAACAATCCTTGGGACTTCCCTGGCAGCCCAGTGGTTAAGACTTCACTTTTCAGTGCTGGAGGTGAGTGTGGGTTTGATTTCTGGTCTGGGAGCTAAGATCCCACATGCCTCACAGCCAAAAAATCAAAACATAAGACAGAAGCAATATTGCAACAAATTCAAAAAAGACTTTTAAAACATGGTCCACATAAAAACAAAATCTTTAAAGAAAAGACTCCAGCCTATTGAGTTTACTATTCCTGTACCTGAAGACTGCTAATTGGATAGTCAATGGAATTCTCCAGGCAAGAATACTGGAATAGGTAGTCTTTCTCTTCTCCAGGGGATCTCCCCAACCCAGGAATCGAACCCAGGTCTCCAGCATTGTAAGTGGATTATTTACCAGCTAAGCCACCAGGGAAACCCAATATAGAATTTTACTTTACAATAATAATATTAAGGAGCATTTGGGGAGCTCCTGCTAGGTGCTAGCCATCATACTTTTATGTGGATTTCTCTCAACAACCTTATTAAGCAGGTATCACAATCATCCCCAATTGATAGACAAAGACCCCAAGACAGAGAGGTAGGTTGACCAACCACACAAAGTTAAGAGCTCTAGTCAATTCTACAAATATTTGTTGAGTATAGGTGGTGCAGTGGTAAAGAACCCACCTGCAACCTGCAGGAGACGTGGGCTTGATCCCTGGGTCAGGAAGATCCCCTGGAGAAGGAAATGGAAATCCACTCCAGTACTCTTGCCTGGGAAATCCCATGGACAGGGAAGTCTGGTGGGCTACAGTCCATGAGGTTGCAAAGAGTCAGACATGACTGAGCAACTGAGCACATCTACTATATACCAAGCCAGACATGGCCCCTTGCCTTATCCATATAACTTATAATCTAGTGCGAGTCAGGTCATAACAATAACAGAGAGTATAGAAAGGACTGTGAAAAATATATATATATAGCTAATGTCTTAAAGAAGTCAGGAAAACAGAGAACACAGTCAATATTTTAACCCAGGCAGCCTAATTCTAGAATCTACACGCTCTTGTACTATACGGATTCATATTTTTCTTTCAATCTTGGGTTCATTTTATGTTTTATTTTTATTTTATTATTTTTAAATCTTTTGGCCACAGCACACAACATGTGGGATCTAGTTTCCTGACCAGAGATTCAACCCACATCCCCTACATTGGAAGGCAGAGTCTTAACCACTGGACTGCTAGGGAAGTCCCCAAATTCATATTTTTGAGTTTGGTTTAGGATTGAAACCTAATAAAACTAGGTCTGTGGCACATGGTATCTTTTCCTCTGACCACTGTCCTGTATGGCCTCCCCTTTGCCTTCATTTAAATTCTTTCCAGCATTCATTGCTTCATGCTTATTTATTTTGCTTCTTGCCTTGGATTATCCTGGTAGAACTCTCTTGGCAGTAAGCAATCTTGTCACAGAGAGGTTCTATAAAGCAGACATGTCCAGACTATCTTTAATAAAATAAAGTGGCCTCCCCGACCACAATGAACAATGTTGAGCATATATTGAAACCTCAAATGTCCCCAAATCCGAATTCATCCATCCTGTGTCATAAAGGCATAAGGCTGCTTTTATCAGTCTGTAAAATAATAGTTGAATGATTTTCTTGGAAACTCTAAAAGCTGGGAGGGGAAATTAAGTGGTTTGGGCCCTTTGGGGATATAATTAGATCTTCCAGGACTATTTGACTAGGTTATGCTGCCCGCGGCCATGGGAGGAAAAAAAAGGTTGATATTTTCACCCACGTTGAACTCAAGCATGTGACGCACATGTTTGTGAGATTCCCCATTATACGCCAGGCTGGGGCTGCACTTTTATTACAGTCAGGTTGTGCCTTTCTCTGGCAATTTAATTTTATGTCATTGAAATGGTAGGTCTTAATGAAAACATCAGACTTTTTTTTTACGTTGAGAAATAATGACACAGGAAATGAGTTGGGTGTCCCTAGGTGGCAAAACAAATAAATTAGAACAAAATCCAGCTATGAAATTCTTTCTTTCCTGGTCTTAGTTCTGCACCTGCTCAGTGCCTGGTTTCCTGGGGCTTAATGAGAAAGAAAGGCCGAGGTCCTTACTTCTCTTTTTGGAAGGACAAGGCTTATTCGATTTTGTTAACAGTTTTTTAAAAATTAAGATATAATTCACATATCATAACATGGACCCCTTTTGAAGTATACAATTTAGTGGTTTTGAGTATATTCACGGAGTTGTGACAACATCACCACTATCTAATTACAGACCACTTTCACCACCCAGGAAGCAAGCCCCATCCCCACCAGCAGTCACATTCCACTCTCACCTATCACCCACCCCTGGTGGCATACTTTCTGTTTCTGTAGATTGGCCTCTTATGGATATTTCATATATGAAACCAGATCTCTTTTGCATCTTTCCCTTTCTCTCTTTCTGACTCCCTGCAAAATCAGGCTCCTGGATTGTTACGATGGTCTCTAGGGTGTGGCTGAATCTGTCTGAAACAGGTTTGCTTTTCTTGTTTTCTCCACCCAGTTAGCCCATCTGCCTTTTCTTATTCTCTCCTCTCTTCATTTAAACCTGCTTTATTTTTTATTTTTTTGGCCCACGGCTTACAGGATCTTAGTTCCCCAATGAAGGGATTGAATGTGAGACCTCGCCACTGAAAGCGTGGACTCCTAACCACTGGACCATGAGGGAATACCTCAAACCTACTCTCATTTAATCCAGGATTGGTTGGACACCAGGTTCTAATATATAAAACTGAGTACTTAAGAGGAGTCAAGAAAAACTGTCCTAATAGCTTTACTTGCATTAACTCTTTTGATTCAACAACCAAATGAAATCAATATTATTATTATCATTCTCATTAGTCCCATTTTATGGATGGTTCAACTGGGGTGTGGAAAGAATCAGGGCCTTACAGGCAGCGAGTCAGTGCCAGAGCTGGGATGTGCACAGCAGGAGGGGACAGGAGGTGGGGTGATCAAAAAAAGACCTGGCTCCTGACCTCACAGAGTTGGGAGAGGAAATACATCACACACACACACACACACACACAACATGCACAAGCACAGGCACAATATTGAAGCAATAGTATAAGATGGCGGTTTTCAAGTGTTAGTGTGCCTCGGAATCACCTGGAGGCTTGTGGAAACAGAAGTGGCCAGGCACACTCTCCGGAGTTCCTGCCTCAGGTTTGATGCCGCTGGGCCGGGGCCCTCCGCGGAGGACCACTGTCTGGGAGCAGAGCTGTCAGAGTTAGCATCTGGAAATGCAGCCTCTCCAAGTACAAGCAGACACACTTAGAAAAAGCAGGAACTCTGACTGGATGTTTGTGTGGCACCATGAGTCACCTGAACATGCTGGCAAAGGGAAGAAAGACCTCAGCTCAGGCAGATTAGACCCCTCCCCTCTTACAAGTCTCCTGTGTGTCCCAGCATCCTGCTCCTCGCATGTCAAGTTTAAGCTGCACCTGAGGTCCCTCACAATATGGCTCCCACTGGCCTCCCCAGCATCACAGTCCTGAGCACTTCTCAGTCCCTTTACAGTCTAACAATCCCAAGTGGCTCTGGGTTAGCAGCCTTCCGTGGCGGTTCATGTCCTGCTGTTGTTTCCTCGGGCTAAAATATCCTCGCTCAGATCTCCCTCTCACTCAGGGCCTCTTGGCTCTACCAGGCCCTGGAATGAACTAACCAATGACCTTGAGCAAGTTGGTTACCTTCTCCGTACCTCAGTGTCCTCATCTGTGAATGGGGATGATAATAGGGCTATTGTAAAGATTAAATAAGGTAATGCTTATAAAACATTCAGTACAGAGCCTCAGGCAGTTCACCTCACTCACTCAGTCACGTCTGATTCTTTGCCACCCCATGGATTGCAGCAGGACAGGCCTCCCTGTCCATCCCCAACTCCCAGAGCTTACTCAAATTCATGTCCATTGATTCGGTGATGCCATCCAACCATTTCATCATCTGTCCTAACCTTCTCTTCCCGCCTTCAATCTTTCCCAGCATCAGGGTCTTTTCCAATGTGTCAGCTCTTTGCATCAGGAGGCAAAAGTATTGGAGTTTCAGCTTCATCAGTCCTTCCAATGAATATTCAGGACTGATTTCCTTTAGGATGGACTGGTTGGATCTCCTGGCAGTCCATGGGACTCTCAAGAGTCTTCTCCAACACCACAGTTCAAAAGCATCAATTCTTCGGTGCTCAGCTTTCTTTAGAATCCAAATCTCACATCCATACATGACTACTGGAAAAACCATAGCCTTGACTAGACGGACCTTTGTTGGCAAAGTAACGTCTCTGCTTTTTAATACGCTATCTAGGTTGGTCATAACTTTCCTTCCAAGGAGTAAGCATCTTTTAATTTCATGACTGCAGTCACCATTTGCAGTGATTTTTGGAGCCCCAAAACTAGTCTGTCACTGTTTCCACTGTTTCCCCATCTATTTGCCATAAAGTGATGGGACCAGATGCCATGATCTTAGCTTTCTTAATGTTGAACTAAATGAAAGCAAAAACGACACCCAGTTGTGGATGTGACTGGTGATGGAAGCAAAGATTGATGCTGTAAAGAGCAATATTTCATAGAAACCTGGAATGTTAGGTCCATGAATCAAGGCAAATTGGAAGTGGTCAAAGAGGAGATGGCAAGAGTGAACATCGACATTTTAGGAATCAGCGAACTAAAATGGACTGGAATGGGTGAATTTAACTCAGATGACCATTATATGTACTACTGTGGGCAGGAATCCCTTAGAAGAAATGGAGTAGCCATCATAATCAACAAAAAGATTCCGAAATGCAGTACTTGGGTGCAGTCTCCAAAACGACAGAATGATCTCTGCTTCCAAGGCAAATCATCCAATATCACAGTAATTCAAGTCTATGCCCTGACCAGTAATGCTGAAGAAGCTGAAGTTGAATGGTACTATGAAGACCTAAAGACCTTCTAGAACTAACACCCTCAAAACATGTGCTTTTCATTATAGGGGTCTGGAATGCAAAAGTAGGAAGTCAAGAAACACCTTGAATAACAGGCAAATTTGGCCTTGGAGTACAGAATGAAACAGGGCAATGGCGAATTGAGTTTTGCCAAGAGAACACACTGGTCATAGCAAACACCCTCTTCCAACAACACAAGAGAAGACTCTACACATGGTCATCACCAGATGGTCAATACCAAAATCAGATTGATTATATTCTTTGCAGCCAAAGGTGGAGAAGCTCTATACAGTCAGCAAAACCAAGACTAGGAGCTGACTATGGATCAGATCATGAACTCCTTATTGCCAAATTCATACTTAAATTGAAGAAAATAGGGAAAACCACTAGACCATTCAGGTATGACCTAAATCAAATCTCTTATGATTATACAGTGGAAGTGAGAAATAGATTTAAGGGACTAGATCTGATAGAGTGCCTGATGAACTATGGACGGAGGTTCGTGACATTGTACAGGAGACAGGGATCAAGACCATCCCCAAGAAAAAGAAATGCAAAAAAGCAAAATGGTTGTCTGAGGAGGCCTTACAAATAGCTGTGAATAGAAGAGAAGTGAAAGGCAAAGGGGAAAAGGAAAGATATACTCATTTGAGTTCAGAGTTCCACAGAATAGCAAGGAGAGATAAGAAAGCCTTCCTCAGCAATCAATGCACAGAAATAGAGGAAAACAATAGAATGGGAAAGACTAGAGATCTCTTCAGGAAAATTAGAGATACCAAGGGAACATTTCATGCAAAGATGGGCTCAATAAAGGAAAGAAATGGTAGGGACCTAACAGAAGCAGAAGATATTAAGAAGAGGTGGCAAGAATACACAGAAGAACTATTCAAAAAAGATCTTCACTACTCAGATTGAGTACAGGCACTTTCACAGCCTCATCTTTTAGGATTTGAAATAGCTCAACTGGAATTCCATCACTCCACTAGCTTTGTTCATAGTGATGCTTCCTAAGGCCCACTTGACTTCACATTCCAGAATGCCTGGCTCTAGGTGAGTGATCACACCATCGTGATTATCTG
>NW_020191900.1:0-25047 GCF_002263795.3 Bos taurus | reverse complement strand
GGGACCAGGCTGAGGCAGGGATTTGGGAAGAAAATTGCAATGTTAATCTGTTTAGCACTTTCTCTGTCAATCAGCCCCAGGCCAGCAGGCAGAGCTGAGCTGAGGACAACAGTGTGGCACTGAGAAATCCCGGGCCCCCTGCAAAGGTTTGCGGAACAGCCAGGAAACAGGATTCAGGAGTGATGTGACTAAATATCGAAACTCTGTGAAGCTTTTAAGGGGTCCCCTTGACCTAATTTGGCTACCAGCCCTCCCTCCCACTCCAGCCCCAGCCTCACGGAGTAGGCTGGGAACAGGTCAAGGGTGGAGGACCAAGTGAGAGGGTAACAGGCAGGAAGGCCAGGGGTCTCCAAATAGAGGAAATAGCCTGCAAGTGTCAGACATTTTTATCTCTCTTAAGCGGCAGGAGGAAACAAACTAGCAATATTTTTTCCTTCTCTATACAAATTAAAGGGAGGTTTCTCTTAAAATATTGTGTTGCCATAATGACACCCGGGCTTCGCCTGAAGTTAAGCTATTCTCGAGGTTCTAGAGATAAACCAATGCCTTTTTCTTATGGAAAATGTTTGTCTTAGAGCTATGCTAATGTACTATGCCTTTACCCCAAACTCTGTCTCCAAGTCGGTTCCGCCTCTTGGCCCCAGAACCTACTTGACAAACCATATGGGATTTGTTTCCCCTAATCTATGTAAATGAAACTATTCTGTATGGTGGTCTGCCCTTCTTCAAGATTCAAGTTAATCATTTTATGGCCCAGGATAACCATTTATCCCCAAAATGCATCTTATGGGTGAGGGCCTGGTGCCATTCTGAATTTTTAAGATATTCCTTTCTCATTAACAGACTTGCTAGTGACTATATAACATCCCAGCTAAAGACTAGCAGGGGGTACTCTTTCTGCCCCCCTTCTGATTGCCTATGTCAGAAGCTTCTCTATCTCCTTATACTTTTACATAAAACTTTTATTACACAAAAGCTCTGAGCGATCAAGCCTCGTCTCTGGCCCCGGATTGAATTCTTCTCCTCCGGGGGCCAAGAATCCTTGGTGTATTTGCTGTGATTCAACAACCAACCTTTTCACAAGCTCAGCCACACCCAAAGTGCTATCTTAATTGATTTGATCCCTTGTAAAATTAACCCCAATCTGGCATTCCTAATGACCCACTGACTGAGGGGCTCCAACGACGACCCTTGAAGGATGGACAGAGGGAGTACAGGTAAAGAAGTGTGTCCTGCGGGAAGGTGGGAGGGGAAGAGTATGCAGTGAGGAGGGGCCTGGGTACTCATTTGGCCCTTTGGGACTGGCTCTTTATTTGGGGTTTTTGTCTTCTCCCATCAACAGCCATTGCCATCACCGCCTCTCGCGCCTTGCCTGGCCTCAGATTCTTCCAGTTGCTGTGTGCTTGGACTCTTTGGCTCCGCAAGGGACCAAGGTATACCTCTTGGAGCTCCCAAGCAGCGGAATCCCGGAGATTGGGGGTCAAGGATGGCGGTTCCAGTGGGAGTAGCCAAGATTCGCTGCCTCCAGGAAAGGGAAGGTTCTCCCCAGGGCAGGTTTGGGAGACTCCCTCGAAGGGATTTTCTTCTCCCTGGCCCCCCTTCCTCCTAGGAGTGGCCCACGGCGGCTACCTGTAGCAGCAGCTGCAGTAGCTGATGCTACTGGTACTCCCGGGTAGGTGGGCTGGATACCCCCCTTCCCCCAGAACACGCTCTGCATTTTCTTAGGGGGGGAGATGTCCAAATCTCCATTGCCCTGCCTGTCCTGCCTTTCCACACTGAAGTGAATCCTTGCAGAGCCGAGGACAGGAAAGTGCCTGGCATGTTAAGGGGTTCTCCCTGCCTTGGACATTCGAATGTCTGGGTGCGTCCTTGGAATCCTCGAGGCTGTTGAGCTTGACCTGGCCTCCTTTTTTGGGATAAATGTTCACCCTCATCAGGTCTACCTCACTGAACTCATCAGAAGACTCGAGGTCAGACAGCAGCCCATACAGGCCTTCCACGTGGAGTGGGGAGCGCTGGTGATCAGCCACGATCAACCTACTCTTAGTGCCTCTCTTAGGGTCCCCCAGGCCCGGCCCACATTGGGCTCAGCCACTTGGAGAGGGAAGGCCGCAACCGGCGCCCCTTCCCCACAGCTCTCAGCAGCCACGCATAAATTGCTGGGACCTCCCTTGAGGTCGGACCACAAGATGGGCACTTCAGTGATCGCATAGCTTTCTGGGGACAGGTATGTGCGGATGCCCACTACGTCCAGGTCACTCAGCTGCTGCAGGATGGCTGCCACCAGACTCGTCAGCCAGTTGCAGGGCCATCACCCTTGACGGTGGCCAGGGAGCCAGGTTGGCCTTCGTGGCCCCACAGCACCGGCTCTCTAGCTTCCAGCACCTCCCGCTCTGACTTGAAGCCCTCAGGGTTTGGGTACCCATCCCCATCCTCACACTCATCACTTTGTGGTGCCCTCGATTCAGGGCCTGGTCCAGGTTCCCCCAGGGCTGTAGAGCTGGCCTGAGGGGCGGGGATCGGCTCCCTGCTCTCTGGGCAGAAACCCACTCCCTAAAAAGACACCTCATCATCTGGGGAGCTCATGTCATGATCTGGGTGGCCCCTGGACCTGGGCTGGCAACGATTCATCAACCAGGTTACAGTGGTGGTGGTGGTGGCAGTCAGGGCAAGTGAGGGTGGCAGCATCTTGAGCAAGCGGTCAAGCAGCATAGGTATCCCACACACAAGACTGCTGCAAGTGGTGCCAGGCTGTCAGCGTGCCTGGGACACCTGTGCTGCAGCCTCGTCATTGGTCCAGTTCCCTCCAACCAGGGTACGACTTGTTGGCCCCGCCCCTCGAGGCGTAACCAATGGGTTCGAGGGCTTTCTCTGGTTTGCTGCCAAGCCAAGGTCCAACAAGCCAGTCCGCTAGTTGGCGAGTGAAGGTGATGGTGCGAGTAACTCTTTCAAGCCTCTTGTCCCACCTCCTGCTGTCTTGCATTCCCTTTCCGATTAGAGTCACAGCTCTGAGCCCTGACTCTGTACAAAGTGGGTAGAGCGGGAAGCAGGAAGGTACTGAGGGCACTGGTCTCCTGGAAGGTGAGGATGAAACATCAGGATGGAGGCGCTGGGCACCTAGAATGTGCTGAAAACATTTGCCAGCCTCCCTTCCACCACAGGCCTTATGACCCAATGGGAGAATGGGCAGAGGAATCCCGCAGTCAGTGATCAGTGGTCCGGCATACTTCTCTCTATGTGGCCAGAGGGCAAAGGGGTAATATTTTTGTTCTGTAAGATCTCTGCCTCAACTCCTCCATCAGACGCTCTTGGCAGGAGGATTTGGGGGACAGACTGGGATTGACCTCACTTCCTCAGTTCTTTCCCCACTCTGAGGCAATTGAAAGAAGAGAGAGTCTCAGTGTCCAGTTACACCCACAAAGATGCTCACCACCGCTGATCCTGCAGATGTAAACTAAAACTACAAATTGGGTTTTACACTCTAGGACGACAAGCTTCCAAAAGCTTAACCATTCTGGGAATGGGAGAGGTTAGGTTAAAAGCCCTGTGACAGTGGTGCAAGAGATCCATTTGGGAGGTAATTTGGCAGAATCCATGAAAAGCAACTTGTACAGCAGGGACCCTGGGCCTGGCACTCTTCTAAGTGCTGTACATAAATAGTAATGCTTCCTTGTGACACTCCTAGGACTACAGTACCAATGATTACCAGCCTCTTACAGGTGAGGAAACAGGTTCTGAGAGGTTCAGCCACTGGTCCAAGGGCATTTGGCCCGTGCAGATCACTGGCAGAATTGAAACCAAGCAATATGACTCCAGAGTCCTTGCTTTGAGCCAAAGGTCTTAAATGTTGAAAAAAATAACAAAGCCATTTTTTTTTTCCTCTGTTCCAGGAAGTCCACTGCCTGGTACTTGTAGTGTATAAAAACACATGCACAGTGGCATTGGTGATGGGAAAAACTGAGAACACTCCCAATTCTCATCAGTAAGCAAAGGGATCAATGCAACATGGTGTAGCATCCAGTAGATACAAGTGTGGCAGTCCAAAAGAATGGATCAGGCCATTATCATCAATTTCAAAAGCATCCTCCTGACTTCATACTGCAAGTGGCAGGATGATGCTGTTGGATCCACATCTGTAAATTTATTAAAACCCCTGATGAATCCTGTCTAATGTTTGATAGCCTTTGGGTGTATGTATGTTTCAGGTTCTGAAGTGTGTTTTTCACTGGCTGGGAAATATATTGGATAGCTCCTAACTGGATCCAGTAGGTGTATGGAACAAAGTTTTGGCCTTGGATCTCCCCGGGTTGGTTAGGAAGGTGTACAGTAGGTTTCCTTTAGGCTCAATGTTGCCTACAGGTACCCTGAAAGCAGCTGCTATCAGTCTGCCTTTAATGTGGGCATGCTGGGTTCAATCGGTTCTCCAATAGTATTATTATTTGGCCACAAAATTTATTCCTTCAGTTGGAATAAAAAATATCACTCCTTGTATAGAAGCTTTAACAATATTCACCCGGGAAGCCTTTGATGATAGTAACCAAGGGAATGCGTGTCCCTATGTGTGTCCTTAAAGCTGAAGCGAGTCTCTTATAGGCACCATATAGTTGAGTTTTGCTTTTTTATTCATCCGGACAATTTTGTCCCTTTTGGTTGGTGAACTCAACCCATTTAGAGTAATTATTTATATTTAGGGACTTACTTATACCATCTTATGGATTGCTTTCTGGTTGTGTAGTATTTGCCATTGTTTTCTTTCCCCTCTGTTTCTGCCTACTTTTGTAAATGGTAATTTTCTGTGATGGCATGCTCTGTTTTCTCCTTTTTAAATATTTTGTGAACTTATTTTAGATTTTTGCTTTGTGATTATTATGATGTTTACATAAAGCCTCTGATAACAGTCTGCTGCTGCTGCTGCTAAGTCGCTTCATTCATGTCCGACTCTGTGCGACCCCATAGACGGCAGCCCACCAGGCTCTCCCGTCCATGGGATTCTCCAGGCAAGAACACTGGAGTGGGCTGCCATTTCCTTCTCCAATGCACGAAAGTGAAAAGTGAAAGTGAAGTCGCTCAGTCGTGTCTGACTCTTAGCAACCCCATGGACTGCAGCCTACCAGGCTCCTCCATCCATGGGATTCTCCAGGCAAGAGTACTGGAGTGGGGTGCCATTGCCTTCTCCGTCATAACAGTCTAGTATATGCTAATAGCCAGTTATCATTGTTTGCTTACAAAAGCTCCATCCTTTTATCCCCTTTTTGATATGTTTGATAGCACAATTTACCTCTCTTTATATTGTGTATCCATTAACAAATTATGTTATAATTTTTAAAAACTTGTAACTTTATGCTTGAGTATAGTTGGTTAACAATGTTTTGTTATTTTCAGGTATACAGGAAAGAGATTCAGTTATACATATATATGTTTCTATTCTTTTTTCAAATTCTTTTCCCATTTAGATTATTACATAATATTGAGCAGAGATCCCTGTGCTATACAGTAGGACCTTATTGGCTATCCATTTTAAATATAGTAGCGTGTATACGTCAATGCACAATTCCCTAACTATCCTCCTCCACACTCTTCCCCCTTGGTAACCATTAGTTCATTCTGTGAGAGTCTGTATCTGTTTTGTAAATAGGTTCAGTTGCATCTTTCCTTTTTTAGTTTCAGCATATAAGGAATATCATATGATATTTGTCTTTCTCTAACTTACTTCACTCAGTTTGACAATTTTGAGAGTCAATTTCTAGGTAGGTTGATAAGAAGTCCAGAGTCCCTGAGGAGGAGAGAGGGGTCTGGAATTCTCAAGGAGAAGGAAAAGACAAACATCTTTTTTTTTTTTTTTGCTCTATAATATGGCCAACCCCGAGGGCTTCACCAACAACCTATAGGATACCTAAGCAGAGAATTGAACATTGTGGCACGTGGGTGGCCACATTGTCTAAGAGTAATTGCTGAAATTGCTTTATTAGCACCTGAAGCTCTCAAGCTTATTAATGGGCGAAATCTTACTGTACTGACTTCTCATGATATGAGTGGAATCTTAAACTCTAAAGTTAATATTTGGATGAGAGACAGTTGGCTTCTTAAATATCAGTCATTGTTGTTCGAAGGGCCAATAACTAAGCTTACAGTTTGTGGAAACTTAAATCCTGCCACTTTCCTTCCTGAAAAGGAAGATGAAACACCCGATCATGATTGTTCCCAATTCCTAACTTTAAACTATGCAGCTTGGGAAGATTTAATGGATACCCCATTAGACAATTCTAGCATGGATATATTTACAGATGGCAGTTCTTTTGTTCAGGATGGGAAGCAGAAAGCAGGTTACACTATGGTTACATCTGAACAGGTTTTAGAGGCAAAGTCTCTTCCTCCTGGTACAAGTGCCCAATTGGCTGAGCTTGTTGCTTTGACCCAAGCCTTAGAGTTAAGCAAAGGGCAGTGTGTAAATATCTACACTGATTTTAAGTATGCTTATTTGACTTTACATGCCCATGCTGCAATATGGAAAGAGAGACAATTTAAAACAGCAACAGGAGAACCTATTAAACATTTCAACGAGGTTGAGAGACTTCTAACTGCTTTATATTGTCCTGAATAATTAGCTGTTATACATTTCAAAGGGCACAGCAGGGACAGGAGTAATGTAGCCATAGCCTAGGGAAATCAGTTGGCTGATTCCCAAGCTGGAAAAGCAGTGCTTTACGAACTCCCTCTCCTACAATTGCCCCTAGTCTGGAAAGGTCCTGCTAAACAGGAAAAAACAGAATATAATGAAGAAGAATTAGAAAGATATGAGAAAAGAGGAGCCAAAATTACTGATAGAGGATGGTTATAGTCTGAAGATGGACAATTAATAATTCCTGAAAATGCTCAATGGGAAATTCTTAAGGGTTTACCCCAGAGTTTTCATTTAGGTGTTGAGAGCACTTACCAGATGGCTTCTCACCTATTTGAGGGTAAAAATCTAATGAAACCTTTAAAGAACATTATCAAGAGATATGAGGTTTGTCAGAAAAATAACCCAAAGACTGAAAAGTTAGCAAAAACGGGTTTACAACGAAGTGGAAACTATCCTGGAGAGGACTGAGAAATTGATTTTACTCATATGCCAAAAACAAATGGATTTTCTTGCTAACAGGTCTGGGTAGACACTTACTGGGTGGATTGAGGCATTTTCCTGCTGTAGTGAACAGGCTAAGGAAATTATAAAAATTTTAATTCATGAAATTATTCCCAGGTTTGGGCTGCTGTGGAGCCTCCAGAGCAATAATGGCTCTGCCTTTAAAGCTGCTGTAACTCAAGGGGTGTCAAAAGCTCTAGGAATAGAATATCACTTCCACTGTTCCTGGAGACCCCAATCTTCAAGAAAGGTAGGAAAGGCTAATGACATTATTGAGGCATCTGCATAAATTACCTCAAGAGATTCGGGACAATTGGCTTGAAGTTCTACCATAGCTTTAATGAGGGTTTGGACTGCCCCTAAAAAGGAAGGACCTTCCCCCTTTGAATGTATCTATGGAAGACCTTTCTTATGCATAGACATTGTTATAGACCCCGAAGCCTTAGAATTAACTAATTATGTGACTCAGCTTTCACCCTTTCAAGAGGCATTATGGAAACTCCAGGAGGTGACTCCCGACCCAGCCTCTGAGTCAAACAAGCTGCAGTTTGAGCAAGGCACTGAGGTCCCAATAGAGACATTGGGATCTGGAGAGCAATCTCTTGAGCTCCTCTGGGAAGGCCCTTACCAGCTTATTCTTTCTTCTCCCACAGCTGTCAAGGTGCCAGGAATTGATTCCTGGGTGCACCACACTCAAGTTAAAAAGTGGCACCCAGACCAAAACTAAACAATGTCATTTTATGTCTTTATCCTCTATGCTTTCACCTTTAACTTTTCAGATGGGCCTGATAATATATGTGGGCCTGCTTCTGCTGACTCAAAAAGTCCTGAGTCTGCTGTTTGACCCTCAAGACAATGCCTTCCTGTCCTGGGCTCATTCTTATGCTGCATTCCACAATCGGTCTAATTGCTGGGTCTGAGGAGCACTCCCTCTTCATCAGTTGAAGGCTTCCAACGGTGGGTTTCTCCATTTCAAGGGAAAGACTTTCTTTAACTCTGTCAATATCTCCACCAACAACAATCACATGTGATGCCTCTCTTTAATCTGATGACATCTAGCAATCCTAAGATGGATTGGTATAACACTTTATACCTTGGACATTAACCATGGACATAATGTGACTTTCAACATTGATTATACATTATCTTGGTTTAATGACTATTTTGCTGCACATGAGAAGCTAAATGGGTCTAGATCTGGTGGTTTCCTACCTGATGTTTATCAAATATGGGATGAGGTCATATAGCTAACTCCTGAAAAGGAACATCTACTATCTAATTCTCCCATATGCTGGGAATAAATAGAGCCATCCCCAGAAGTTAGCTGACAACTTAATTATAATGATTGGAAACAATTGGGATTTTTGCTTCAAGAAATATGCAATGTAATCATTCCTGTGTTTTCCAATTCCAGTTCAGGTCCTCCTTTTGCCTGGCCAGGAACTCACTGGGACTGGATCCCTCAGTCACACTGGTTTGCTCCAAATGAGACCTACTGGATATGTGGCTCCTACCTATGCACGTGGCTTATCCCTGGCTGGATAGGGAGATGCACCCTATCTCTTTTACTCATGGTTTACCTTTTACTCATAACTTCATATTTTCAGAGCTTGCAGAGAAGCCTGCTAATCTGCCACACCATAAAACTCACTGGGCAAGGTCTGTATTTCACTGGTACGCTTATATGGCTGCAATATTCATTCCCTCTCTGGGAACTACAGATGTTATGCTATGAGTTGATGCTCTGACTAACTTCACTCAGTAGGCTTTACAAGACTCTCAAAAAGCTATTTCAGCCCTTAATGCTGAACAAACAGAAATTAGAAAGGTGGTTTTACAAAACAGACTGGCCTTAGATATTCTAACAGCCACACAAGGAGGAACTTGTGCTATTATTTATAACCAATGTTGTACATATATACCAGATAAGAACACTCATGTTATTCACTTGACTAAACACATGAACAGGATGATTCAGGCTATAGATTCTCGTGAAGCCTCAGTCACCTCACTTTGGGAAACGTTAACTACATCCCCATGGTGGAAAACTATCTAAATTGTAACAATTCTAATTGTTTTTATTGTTTGCTCCCTGTATCTGTAACTGTGTAACTGGATTTATTTCTAACTGTATGAAAGCTTCTAAGTTACAAAGGTTTGTCTAGGCTTCTTTGAGTGCCACAGCCTCCTCCAACTATTATTTGGGGCCCCTGGATCAGAGACCCTCAATATGAGGGTTAGGAGAATATGTTGCCTTAACAATTTAGGGATGTTGCCCCTCAACAGCAGGAAAGTAGTTATGGAATGAAAATGACACCCCTTTCCCTTGGCAACATAATTCTCCTAAAAGAAAAGGGGGAAATGAGAGAGTTGATTTCTAGGTAGGTTGATAAGAAGTCCAGGGTACCTGAGGAGGAAAGAGGGATGTGGGGCTCTTGAAGAGGTGATGGGGTTTGGAATTCTCAATAGGAGGAAAGGACAAATGTCTTTTTTTTCTCTACATTTCTTAGTCTTAGTCACATAAAACATTTTTTTTTCTTTAAACCTGGAACTGATGATTACACAAGAAAGCAACTGAGCTTAAACTCTGTACTAAGGATTATATAACAACAATGTATCTTCCTTGAGTTCCAAAGAATAGCAAGGAGAGATAATTAAGCCTTCCTCAGTGATCAGTGCAAAGAAATAGAGGAAAACATTGGAATGGGAAAGACTAGAGATCTCTTCAAGAAAATTAGAGATACCAAGGGAACATCTCATGCAAAGATGGGCTCACTAAAGGACAGAAATGGTATGGACCTAACAGAAGCAGAAGATATTAAGAAGAGGTGGCAAGAATACACAGAAGAATTGTACAAAAAGATCTTCACAGATAATCACAATGGTGTGCTCACTCACCTAGAGCCAGACATCCTGGAATGTGAAGTCAAGTGGGCCTTAGGAAGCATCTCTATGAACAAAGCTAGTGGAGGTGATGGAATTTTAGTTGAGCTATGTCAAATCCTGAAAGATGATGCTGTGAAAGTGCTGCACTCAATATGCCAGCAAATTTGGAAAACTCAGCAGTGGCCACAGGACTGGAAAATATCTGTTTTCACTGCAATCCCAAAGAAAGGCAATGCCAAAGAATGCTCAAACTACCACACAAATGCCCTCATCTCACATGCTAGTAAAGTAATGCCCAAAATTCTCCAAGCCAGGCTTCAACAATACATGAACCGTGAACTTCCAGATGTTCAAGCTGGATTTAGAAAAGGCAGAGGAACCAGAGACCAAATTGCCAACATCAGCTGGATCATCGAAAAAGCAAGAGAGTTCCAGAAAAACATCTATTTCTGCTTTATTGACTACGCCAAAGCCTTTGACTGTGTGGATCACAATAAACTGTGGAAAATTCTTCAAGAGATGGGAATACCAGACCACCTGACCTGCTTCTTGAGAAATCTGTATGCAGGTCAGGAAGCAACAGTTAGAACTGGACATGGAACAACAGACTGGTTCCAAATAGGAAAAGGAGTACCTCAAGGCTGTATATTGACACCCTGCTTATTTAACTTCTATGCAGAGTACATCATGAGAAACACTGGGCTGGATGAAGCACAAGCTGGAATCAAGATTGCCGGGAGAAATATCAATCACCTCAGATATGCAGATGACACCACCATTATGGCAGAAAGTAAAGAGGAACTAAAAAGCCTCTTGATGAAAGTGAAAGAGGAGAGTGAAAAAGTTGGCTTAAAGCTCAACATTCAGAAAACAAAGATCATGGCATCTGGTTCCATCACTTCATGGGAAATAGATGGGGAAACAGTGGAAACAGTCAGACTTTAGTTTTTTGGGCTCCAAAATCACTGCAGATGGTGATTGCAGCCATGAAATTAAAAGACGCTTATTCCTTGGAAGAAAAGTTATGACCAACCTAGACAGCATATTCAAAAGCAGAGACATTACTTTGCCAACAAAGGTCCATCCAGTCAAGGCTATGATTTTTCCTGTGGTCATGTATGGATGTGAGAGTTGGACTGTGAAGAAAGCTGAGTGCCAAAGAATTGATGCCTTTGAACTGTGGTGTTGGAGAAGACTCTTGAGAGTCCCTTGGACTGCAAGGAGATCCATCCAGTCCATTCTTTAAAGGAGATTGGTCCTGGTTGTTCTTTGGAAGGAATGATGCTAAAGCTGAAACTCCAATACTTTGGCCACCTCATGCCAAGGGTTGACTCATTGGAAAAGACTCTGATGCTGGGAGGGATTGGGGGCAGGAGGAGAAGGGGATGACAGAGGATGAGATGGCTGTACGGCATCACCACCTCGATGGGCGTGAGTTTGTTTGAGTGAACTCCAGGAGTTGGTGATGGACAGGGAGGCCTGGCGTGCTGCAATTCATGGGATCGCAAAGAGTTGGACATGACTGAGTGACTGAACTGAACTGAACATATATATACTCTATAAAATTTAGAGGAAAAGGAAAGAAAGGATGGCACATAAGGAAGAGTGTGCTTATTCTTGAATAAGGAATGGGGCTAAGATAAGACAGGAAAAACTTCAGGAGTCTTGGGGGAAGCCAACACTATCCCCTTCTGTGACTTGGGGGTACACACTTGATAATCAATTATTAAACTCCACGTATATATTGTGACTTTATCTCTATGTTACATTTCAGTATAATTGGAGAAAAATATAATGCTAAGGGAAATAACATCCCAGTGTAAGCATATTGTGATAACGTTCTAACCAGAAGTAGAACCAAAATTACTTTCTTTGTATATAACATATCTAATTGAGATTAGTAATCTTATTTCATTTAGATTAATAGCTTTATTTTCAACAGCTCAAAGCTTTTTACTAAAAATAACAAAGTGATGCTTAGATAACTGTAATATCAATTTCAATTTTTAATACATATTCCATATTTGAGTAGTACATTATCATTCAGCATTTAATTGTGAATTTGTGCTGAAACACACAGAAGTGATGTATTTGGTCACAGTTTCTCAGAGAGTTCTCCCCCTCCCCATCCACTTCTTCTCATACACGGAGCGCCAAGAACCTGAGAAAAAGAAATGAAGGCCAAAAATCCGGAGCGATGTCCCTGCATTGTAATACACCGATTTGACCAGGCGAGGGCAGTATCGTCTAAGGCTGTTTGTGGGGAAGGGCCAGATGCCATCCATGCCTTTGGAGTTCCTCCTGTTCTTTGTGATTAGTCTATTAACCCCTGAGACTGAGGGGCTTATTTGTGCCAATAAAGGTGGTGGTGGTGATGGTACTGGTGGTTGGATGGGCTGCATCTCCCTTGCCCGTTTGACACTTCTATCTCAACACCAGCCTTCACCCCTGCTCCCCGCAGAGGCAGCTATTTTCTTCGTCAGACAGAAACTGAGACCATTGATGTGCTAGACTGGGTGTGCTCCCACCTTCTACTGGAAGAGAGGCAGTAGGTGGGTGTGCACAGCCCTTCAAGCCCTTCCCTTGTTCTTTGTAGGGAGCAAAGCTGGAAGAATTTTCCTGAAATGTTAGCCTCCACCCCGCAGTGAGTGCCCCTGCTTTTGTTTCTAGTCTTGTGGCCCAAATGAAGGCTCCACACTGGTTCGTGGCATTGATACGGTCAATAGGAAGAATGTCATGTTTTTTTTAAATGCTCATTGATTGAAGAAATGAAACAAATCATTTTCTGGGGCCACTGCTCTACTCAAAATGACATTTCCCATTATAAATACGATTCCATCTTCTAAGCTTGTTGTTTATAATTCCAGCTATTATAATTTGCCTCCCTTTTTAAGCATGGGCCTGAAGCAGAGAATGAGGAAATGTATGTTGAGACTTTACTTTAAGTGACTGAGTATGTAAAGGTTCTTCTCAGATTCTTCTTAGGGATTTTTCATGTCTTTAAACTACATGTGCTTTATTCCTAATTCTTAGACACCATCAGAAGACATTTTGAAAAAAAAATTGTTTTGCCCATGATTCTAAGATCCAAATGCCTCAGCTGATTTTTCCCACGTGGTTCCTGCCTCAGAATCACAGATGTACAGAATATTAGAGCTAGATAATCTCATGTAGAAATCTAACAGGTCTACTCCTGCTGCTACTACTGCTGTTAAGTCACTTCAGTCGTGTCCGACTCTGTGTGACCCCACAGACGGCAGCCCACCAGGCTCCCCCGTCCCTGGGATTCTCCAGGCGAGAACACTGGAGTGGGTTGCCATTTCCTTTTCCAAAGCATGGAAGTGAAAAGTGAAAGTGAATTTGCTCAGTCGTGTCCGACTTAGCGACCCCATGGACTGCAGCCTACCAGGCTCCTCCATCCATGGGGTTTTCCAGGCGAGAGTACTGGAGTGGGGTGCCATTGTCTACTCCTGAGGGGTGTACAAATGAGGAATCTGAGAGTAGAGGGACAGTGCCATGTCCAGGCCAGCAGGCAGTTCAACTCTACCTGTTCAGTCCCCACTTTGCTGTTCGTTAGGACAGAAGCACCTGCATCACCTCACACTCAGAACTCTTGTGGATGTATGTTGAAGCTGGTGCAGCTTCTTCCCAACCTCCTGACTAATTTGAAACAATGAAATCGGTCCCATTTACTGTCAGTTATAGCTAGAGCCTTGTTCACTCACTTGAGCATCCCAGGTGAAGCACTCCCCTTCACTGCACGCACAGAATCTCTAGTGTTTTGGGGTCACTGTGGATTGCTGACCTAACAGGCCTAACACAAGGCAGAGTAAGGTAGGGCAAGCACTTGATGAGGAATCAGGAGACCTGTCTCTCTCCTAACCTGCTGAAAATCACTTCCCCTTTCTGAACATCTCTTTTCCCTTTTGGGAAAAGTGGAAGGTGAACTAGAACTGTGGTTCTCAACCTGGATTCCAAGAACTTTCTGAAATTCTGTGCAAAGTTGTGGGAGGCAATGTATACAGCTTCTTGGGAGGGTGTATAGAGCTTTCAATAGATTCTCAAAGGAGTCCTACTAAGGACGGAATTGTGTTGTCTCCACATTCCTATCTTCAAGCCCTAACCCTCAGTGTGACTGAGTTTGGAGATGGAGCCTTAGAGAGGTAATTAGGATTAATTGAGGGAGCTGGTAAAGAATTTGCCTGCAGTTCAGGAGACCCTAGTTTGATTCCTGGGTGGGGAAGTTCCCCTGGAGAAGGGATATGCTACCCACTCTTGTATTCTTGGGCTTCCCTGGTGTCTGGATGGTAAAGAATCTGCCTGCAATGTGGGACACCTGGGTTTGATCACTGTGTTGGAAAGATACCCTGGAAGAGGGCATGGCAACCCACTCCAGTATTTTGGCCTGGAGAATTCCCATGGACAGAGGATTCTGATGTACCACAGTTCATGGGGTTGCCAAGAGTCGGACATGACTGAGCCACCAAGCACAACACACAAGGTTGTAAGAGTGGGGCCCTAATTCCATAGGATCTGGTATCCTTATAAGAGGAAAAGGTACCAGATCTCTCTCTCTCTCTGTCTTTGTCCATACACGCACAGAGGAAATGTCATGTGAGGAAGCAGAGGGAAGGTGGCCAACTGGGAAACAAGAGGAGTGCCTTCACCAGGAGTTGAACTTGCTGGCACCTTGATCTTGGACTTCTAGTATCCTGAACTATGAGAAACTAAATGTCTTTTGTTTAAGCCATCCAGCCTGTGGTATTTAGTTCTGGCAACTCAAAGACTAACACAGGGCCCATACCTGCCCCCCAAAAAAGATTCAGAGCCATTAATCCACTGGTTGCCAGAAACCCTTCCTGGACATTCAAATTTTAATACAACATTTTTAGATACTTGCAGATTCTTGGGTTCTTGCTTAGAACAGTGCAGTATATATTTTTTATTGCAACATACTTCCTTTTCTAATAGTTACATAACACAGATTTGTATCTATATAAACCCACAGACCAGAGTTTAAATCCTGATTTCACCACCTACTAGATGTTTGACCTTGGACAGGTTATCATCACATGTTTGTGCCTCGTACCTAAAATAGGGATAAGATTAGTGTCTACTTCACATGGCTGTTGTGAGAATTAAATGACATAATATATGTAGAGGGCCTAGCACATAGTAAAGTTTCAACAGATATTAGTAGCTTTTGTGATGAAAATGTAAGTTGCTATCAGGGTTTTTGCCTTTATAAGCAACACTGCTGTGAGCAAACTTCTTTATTTACAGATATATATATATATTTTCATTTAAATGATTTCCTCAGGCTCAATTCCTGAGAGTGGTGCAACTGAGTCAATGCATTTTCCCCCCTTATCATTTAGATGTTCTTATTTTGTTCTTATTGAAACATATAATTTACATTTATTTAGGTAAATCTCTTAGAAATACACAGAAAAAAAATAAATTATAACATTTCTAGATGTTCTTTCTATTTAGTACAGAATTTTATTAGTCCCTTTTCAACTCAGAAGTATGTGTTGCTAGTTTTGCACCCCATGCAATTCTTTGGTACAACAGCATTTATAAAGAGTGCTTCAGTGTTGGATCCAGGATTTCCTTCCAAACTACTGATAACATCTGCACCCTGTCAATATAGATACTTTCTAAGAGGGTTTCATGTATGTATAAATAACAACAACTACCTCATAAAACTGGCAGATCACCAACAGCAGCACTGTCAAAAGTATGCTCATTTTAGAAACATGAAATGTAAAAAAAAAAAAAAAAAAAAGCCTGTCTTAGAATCAATGAAATATGCTTACTTACCACTTACTATGAATCCCATCTCCTTTAGATAATTTTCTTAAACTACATTTCCCAACATCCCTTGCAAGCCTGTGATATGGTTCTCACCAATAAGGTGCTTCCATGGAAGGCTTTTATTTTGCAAGTGACATGAGGAACATGCTGGGCAGAGGTCATGGTTTCCCTGCCATGGATGGCAATAGATGCAGTGTTTCTGAGGTTATTGAGACCAATTAAGCAGCAGTGTTTCTGAGAGCTTTGCCTAGAGCTTCTTCTATAGCCCTTCTAACAGTTCCGCAGGGGATAAATTCTTTTTTGCCGAAACTAGTTAGAGTTGCCCCCATGAGATCTTTTCTTTCCTTCTTCCTTGTTAACAAACTATGATTGTGTTGGGGCCAGCAATACATGTAAGCTAAAAAGCTGCATCTCACAGGCGTCCTCAAAGACAGATTCTTCCTATCCATAAACATGGTATATTCCTCCATCTATTTGTGTCATCTTTGATTTCTTTCACTAGTGCTTTATAGTTTTCTATATATAGGTCTTTTGTTTCTTTAGGTAGATTTATTCCTAAGTATTTTATTTTTTTCATCACAATGGTGAATGGAATTGTTTCCTTAATTTCTCTGTTTTCTCATTGCTAGTGTATAGGAATGCAAGGGATTTCTGTGTATTAATTTTATATCCTGCAAACTTACTATATTCATTGATCAGCTCTAGTAATTTTCTGGTGGTGTCTTTAGGGTTTTCTATGTAGAGGATCATGTCATTTGCAAACAGTGAGAGTTTTATTTCTTCTTTTCCAATCTGGATTTCTTTTATTTCTTTTTTCCCCCTCTGATTGCTGTGGCTAAAACTTCCAAAACTATGTTGAATAGTAGTGGTGAGAGTGGGCACCCTTGTCTTGTTCTTGACTTTAGGGGAAATGCTTTCAATTTTTCACCACTGAGGATAATGTTTGCTATGGGTTTATCAAATATGGCTTTTATTATGTTGAGGTATGTTCTTCTATGACCTCTATAAAGTTATGACCAACCTACACAGTGTATTAAAAAGCCAAAACATTACTTTGCCAACAAAGGTTAGTATAGTCAAAGCTATGGTTTTTCCAGTAGTCATGTATTGATGTGAGAGTTGGACTATAAAGAAAGCTGAGCACTAAAGAATTGATGTTTTGGAACTGTGGTGTTGGAGAAGACTCTTGGGAGTCCCTTGGACTGCAAGTAGATCCAACCAGTCCATCCTAAAGGAGATCAGTCCTGAATATTCATTGGAAGGACTGACACTGAAGCCGAAACTCCAATACTTTGGCCACCCGATGTGAAGAACTGACTCATGTGAAAAGACCCTGATGCTGGGAAAGATTGAAGGTGGAAGGAGAAGGGGACGACAGAGGATGAGATGGTTGGATGGCATCACCTACTCAATGGACATGAGTTTGAGTAAACTCCAGGAGTTGGTGATGGACAGGGAGGCCTGATGTGCTACAGTCCATGGGGTTGCAAAGACTTGGACATGACTGAGCGACTGAACTGTACTGAACTGATGTTCCTCTATGCTTGCTTTCTGGAGAGTTTTTGTCATAGATGGGCGCTGAATTTTGTCAAAGGCTTTCTCTGCATCTATTGAGATAATCGTATGTTTTTTATCTTTCAATTTGTTAATGTGGGGTATCACACTGATTGATTTGCGAATATTGAAGAATCCTTACATTCCTGGGATAAAACTCACTTGGTCATGATGTATGATATTTTTAATATGCTGTTGGATTCTGTTAGAATTTTGTTAAGGATTTTTGCATCTATGTTCATCAGTGTTATTGGCCTGTATTTTTCTTTTTGTGTGTGGCATCTTTGTCTGGTTTTGTTATTAGGGTGATGGTGGCCTCATAGAATGAGTTTTGGAGTTTTCCTTCCTCTGTAATTTTCTGGAAGAGTTTGAAGAGGATAGGTGTTAGCTCTTCTCTAAGTTTTTGGTAGAATTCACCTGTGAAGCCATCTGATCCTGGGCTTTTGTTTGTTGGAAGATTTTTGATTACAGTGTTGATTTCTGTGCTTGTGATGGGTTTGTCAAGATTTTCTATTTCTTCCTGGTTCAGTTTTGGAAAGTTATACTTTTCAAAAATTTCACTCATTTCTTCCAAGTTGTTCATTTTATTGGCATATAGTTGCTGACAGTAGTCTCTTATGATCCTTTATATTTCTGTGTTGTCTGTTGTGATTTCTCCATCTTCATTTCTGATTTTGTTGATTTGATTCTTCTCTCTTTTTTCTTGATGAGTCTGGCTAATGATTTGTCTATTTTATTTATCTTCTTAAAAAACCAGCTTTTAGTTTGGTTGATTTTTGCTATGCTCTCCTTTGTTTCTTTTGCACTTATTTCTGCTCTAATTTTTATAATTTCTTTCCTTCTACTAACCCTCGGGTTCTTCATTTCTTCTTTTTCTAGCTGTTTTATGTGTAAAACTAGGTTATTTATTTGATTTTTCTCCTGTTTCTTGAGGCAAGTTTGTATTGCTATGTACCTTCCCCTTAGCACCGTTTTCACTGAATCCCATAGGTTTTGCATTGTTGTGTTTTCATTTTCATTTGTTTCTATGCATATTTCAATTTCCTTTTTGATTTCTTCCATGATTTATTGGTTATTCAGAATCGTGTTGTTTAGTATCCATATGTTGGTATTTTTAATAAACTGACAGGACTTAAAGGAGGAGAAGAGATTACAAAGAGGTGTCAAGAATACACAGAACTGTACACAGAAGGTCTCAATGACCCAGATGGCCACGATGGTGTGGTCACCCACCTAGAGCCAGACATCCTGAAGTGTGAAGTCAAGTGGTCTTAGGAAGCATTACTACAAACAAAGCTAGTGGAGGTGATGGGATTTCACCTATTCATCTATTTTAAATCCTAAAAGATGATGCTATTAAAGTGCTGAACTCAACATGCCAGAAAATTTGGAGAATTCAGCAGTGGCCACAGGACAGGCAAAGGTCAGTTTTCATCCCAATCCCAAAGAAAGGCAATGGGAGAGAATGTACAAGCTACTGTACAATTGCACTCATTTCATATGCTAGCAAGATTATGCTCCAAATCCTTCAAGCTAGGTTTCAGCAGTACATGGACCAAGAACTTCCAGATGTACAAGCTAGATTAAGAAAAGGCAGAGGAATCAGAGATCAAATTGCCAACATCTGCTGGATCATATAAAAAGCAAGGGAATTCCAAAAAAACACATCTGCTTCAACTGACTACACTAAAGCTTTTGACTGTGTGGATCATAAACAACTGTGGAAAATTCTTAAAGAGATGGGAATACCAGACCCACATTACCTGCCTCCTGAGAAGCCTGTATGCAGGTCAAGAAGCAACAGTTAGAACTGGACATGGAACAGAGTTGGCTCAAAATTGGGAAAAGAGTATGTCAAGGCTGTATATTGTCACCCTGCTTATTTAACTTATATGGAGAGTACATTATGTGAAAATGCCAGCCTGGATGACTCACAAACTGGAATCAAGACTGCTGGAGGGATAACAACAGCCTCAGATAAGCAGATGATACCACTTTAATGGCAGAAAGTGAAGAGGAACTAAAGAGGCTCTTGATGAAGGTGAAAGAGGAGAGTGAAAAAGCTGGCTTAAAATTCAACATTCAAACAGCTAAGATCATGGCATCTGGTCTCACCGCTTCATGGCAAACAGATGGGAAAAAAGTGGAAACAGCAACAGATTTTATTTTCTTGAGCTCCAAAATCATTGTGGACTGTGCCTGCAGCCATGAAATTAAAAAGATGCTTGCTCCTTGGAAGAAAAGCTATGACAAACCTAGACAGCATATTAAAAAGCAGAGACACCACATTTGCCGACAAAGGTCAGTATAGTCAAAGCTATGGTTTTTCCAGTAGTCGTGTATGGATGTGAGAATTGAGCCATAAAGAAGACTGAGCACCAAAGAATTGATGCTTTCAAACTGTGGTGCTGGAGAAGATTCTTGAGAAATCCCTTAGACAGCAAGGAGATCCAACCAGTCAATCCTAAAGGAAATCAACCCTGAATATTCTTTGGGAGGACTGATGCTGAAGCTGAAGCTCCAATACTTGGGCCACCTTGATCGTGAAGAAGGCGACTCATTGGAGATAAGGAAGACCCTGATGGCTGAGAAGATTGAGGGCAAGGAGGACCCAAGGGGCTCGGGTTGGTCGTAATTGACAGGGATGAGATGGTTCGGATGGCCATCACCGGACTCAATGGACACTGGGTGTGAGTAAATTCTAGAGATAGTGAAGGACAGGAAAGCCTGGCATGCTGCCTGTTCCTTGGGGTGCAAGTAGTTGGACATGACTTGGTGACTGAGCAACCACAATAGCAATGTCTAAAAAGAACAATATAGCTTATGTGTAGTTTATTCCCCAGAAACTCAGGAATTGTTCAGTGTTAAAATCAATTAAAAATCAATTTCATACATCATATTAACTGTCAATAAAGAAAACGCAATCATGTCAACTGATGTAGAAATCTTCAACAAAATTCAACATCCATTTTTTAAAATTAGTGGATAATCACTTTACAATATTTGTTGGTTTCTGCTGTTCAACAATATGAATCAGCTATTCCCTTCCCTCTTGAGTCTCTCTCACAACCCCCCAGTCCCACTCCTCTAGGTCATCACAGAGCCTGAGCTGAGCTCCCTGTGTTATACAGCAGCTTCCTACTAGCTGTCTATTTTATACATGGTACTATATGTAGAGAGAAGAGAGAAGGCAATGGCAACCCACTCCAGTGTTCTTGCCTGGAGAATCCCAGGAACAGGGGAGCCTGGTGGGCTGCAGTCTATGGGGTCGCACAGAGTGAGATACGACTGAGGTGACTTATCAGCAGCAGTATATCTATATCTATATCTATATCTATATATATTATCTATGTCAGTGCAACTCTCTCAGTCAATATCCACTTAAGACAAAAACTCTCAGCAAACTAAGAATAGAACTGAATTTCATCAGCCTGAATAAGGGCATCTATAAAACACTTACATCTAATATCATACTTAATTGTAAGCAAACTAAATGCTTTAAGAATGTCTATTCTGTTTTATTTTATTATCATCATTTTTGACTGCATTGTACAGCTTGTGGGATCTTAGTTCCCCAACCAGGGATTAAATCTGGGCCTCAGCAGTGAAAGTGTTGAGTCCTAACCACTGGACAGCCAAGGAATTTCCAAGGATGTCCACTCTTGCCACTCCTATTTGAAACGGCACTAGAACAATTGTCTTGGTGTGGGTGTTTGGGTTCATTTTGTTTGGGACCCTCTGTTAGTCCTGTACTTGGATATCTGCTTCCTTCTTCAGGTTTGGGAATTTTTTAGCCATAATTTCCTCAAATACATTTTTAACTTCCCCTCTCTCTTGTCTTTCTGGGACCTCTACAATGCTAATATTGGTATGCTTAATGCTACCCCAGAGATCTCTTAAACTGCTTTCATTTTTAAAAATTGTTTGTCCTTTTATTGTTCTGATTGGGTGATTTCCATTATTCTGTCTTCCAGATCACTTATGAATTCTTCTGTGTGACCTAGTCTGCTATTCAGTCCTAGTATTTTTTTTATTTCAGCTATTGAATTCTTCATTTCTGATTTTGTTTTTGTTTTTTATATTTACTAATTCTTTGTTAAAACTTTCACTATATTCATCTTTTCTTTCCCCTAATTCAGTTAACATTTTTTTTTTTTGCCAATTTTTAACGTTCTTTATTGGTAAATTATTTCTTTTATGTTTTTTTTTTTTTCAGACTTTTTCTCTTGTCTTTCAATTGAGAGTTGTTCCTTTGCTTTTTCATTGTGTTTGACTTTCATTGCCTCTATGAATTTAGGTAAAACTGTTGCCCGTTGTGGTGTAGAAAGGGTGTTCTTATGTGAGAGTATCCCTGTCAGACACATGTGCTCAGTGCCTTTGGTGGGAGAGCTGCATGTGATCTAGACAAAAATCACATCTTTCCTTGGGGTGTGCTGGCAACTATCACCTTGGTAGGGGGATGGAGCTAGAGATGCACGGACTAGAGCTGGAGCTGGGTGTGAGGTGGGCCGTACCCTCTTCTCAGTGGCTATCATTGCCCCATTGCTGGTGTAACCTGATTCCAAGTTCCTGGAGCAGAAGCCCTGAGGGTCAGGCCTGAGCTGAATTTGTTTCCTTTAGGTGTGTGCTTTTCCCTCCCCCAACACGAAGAACCTTGCCGCATTGGGGATAGTGCTGAAGTGAAGTGGGGCTCTTATATGCTCTTAGTTCATGTTGGCCAGAGAAGGCAATGGCACCCCACTCTAGTACTCTTGCCTGGAAAATCCCATGGATGGAGGGGCCTGGTGGGCTGCAGTCCATGGGGTTGCTAGGAGTCAGACATGACTGAGCGACTTCACTTTCACTTTTCACTTTCATGCATTGGAGAAGGAAATGGCAACCCACTCCAGTGTTCTTGCCTGGAGAGTCCCAGGGACGGGGGACCCTGGTGGGCTGCCGTCTATGCGGTCGCAGAGAGTCGGACATGACTGACATGACTTAGCAGCAGTTCATGTTGGCTACAGACAGAGATCGCAGGCATCCACAATTGTTTCTCTTGCTCTGCTCAGTTACAGTTTGGGGTGCAAGTCCCCTTTGTCCTTCACAGCCGATCACTGCCACCAGTCTCTGCCTCCCCTGCCTTGTTGTGGAGCAACACTACAGTGCGGGTGAGGATGTCATGGACTCTCAGCATGTATCAGTGCATGAGCTGCAGTGGAGCAGCTGCCATCAGAGCTTCTTGAATAAGTGTCGACAATGGCAATTGCCACTTCAGGTTCCTACCTGGGACAAGGTCACCTTTCCTTGAGTTTTCTCCTTGGTCGTGGCAGCCCTAGATCCAGTGCTGCCTGTGATGTGGAGTACATGGGGCTGGAGTGTTCACTCAGCTCAGGCTGGAGTATGTGCTGAGGCAGTTGTAGGAAACCCAGTAGCCCCTAGAGAAGTGCTCTCTCTGCCCTCTCCACCCTGCCTCAGGTGCAAGCCAGCACACATGCTCCTCATGAGTGGAGTCCAGTTTTCCCTCAGCCCTACCATTAGTACCAGCAGTCATCCAACCAGTTAAAGGAGCTCATTTCCCTGTGTAAGACCTCAGGACTGGGGTACCCAAGCTGGGCTCTTATTGCTCACTCCCTAAGGCAGGTCTCCATCCATGTATTCTCCCTTTTCCTCTGAGTCCACTGCCAGGGATCTTCCTTAGTTGAACTGGAGTCTTTCTGCCAGTTTCCAGTTAGTTTTCAGTGAGAATTGTTCCACACATGGATGTATTTTTGATGTGTTCATGGGGGTGGTGGTGAGTTCTGTGTCCTCCTGCTCTGCCATTGTGATCACCTCCTCAACTATTCTTTCTCTGAATATTCTTTTTGCCCCCTTTTCTTTCTCCTTTCCTTATGGGATTCCCACTATGTGTGTGTTGGCATGTTTTATGGCATTCCACAGGTCTCTTAGATTTTGTTCTTTTTCAGGTGTCTTTATTTTTTTTACTCTTCTTTTTAGACTGGATAATTTTATTTAACCAGTCTTCAAGTTCAGTGATTCTTTCTTCTGCCTACTCAAAACTACTATTGAAGCCCTCCAGTGAGATTTTCATTTCAATTATTGCACTTTCAGTTCCAAAGTTCTGCTTTGGCTCCTTTTTCTGTTTGACTCTTTATTAATATTATTTATTTCTCATACATTGTTCTCCTGGTTTTCTTTAGCTCCTTGACCATATTTAAGACAATTGATTTAAAATCTTTGTCTAATAGACCCAGTGTCTGTGCTTCTTTAAGGATGGTTTCTGTTGATTTCTTCTGTGAATTAGCCATAATTTTTTCTTGTTTCTTTGTATACTTAATACTTTTGTTTAAAACTGGACACTTTGAATATTATAATGTGGCAAGTCCAGAAATCATATTCTTTCACTTCTGAGGGTTTTTCCCCCTTGATGTTATATAGCTGCTTGTTTACTTAGTGACTTCTAAACTATTTTTGTAAAGTCTGTATTCTTTGTCATGTGTGGTCTCTGTCACTGTAGATTGTGCTAAGCTAGTGTTTGGACAGAATATATCCTTCAGTGCCATGATGGAAGGAGGGAGGGGAAGAAGGATAGAGAGAAGCAGAGAGGAGGGAAAGGAGACACACACAGAGAGAATGGAAAGAGAAAGAGAAGAAGGAGTAAGGGAAAAGGAAGAGGGAAAGGAGGAAGATGAGAAAAGAAAGGAAGGAAGGAAGGAATAAAAATAACAGCAAAAAACCTCTCATTGGCTCTGTTCTGAGGCACTCCCACAATGCTTGGCCAGGTCACATAAAGCTCTATCTTAACTTTCACTTCCTGCTTATACTGAGCCTATACATCAGCAAGAGGTAAAAGCTTAGGATATTCTAAGGACTTTTCTCTCCTAAAGGAGATCAGTCCTGGGTGTTCATTGGAAGGACTGATGCTAAGCTGAAACTCCAATACTTTGGCCACCTCATGCAAAGAGTTGACTCATTGGAAAAGACCCTGATGCTGGGAGGGATTGGGGGCAGGAGGAGAAGGGGACGACAGAGGATGAGATGTCTGGATGGCATCACTGACTCAATGGACGTGAGTTCGGTTAAACTCTGGGAGTTGGTGATGGACAGG
The DNA here is from genome assembly GCF_002263795.3 of Bos taurus. NCBI lineage: Eukaryota > Metazoa > Chordata > Mammalia > Artiodactyla > Bovidae > Bos > Bos taurus. Next base: position 583 of record NW_020191900.1, on the reverse strand, counting down.
GTGGCCTGGCATGCTGCAGTTCATGGGGTCGCAAAGAGTCGGACACGACTGAGGGCCTGAACTGAACTGAACTGAACTGAAGGACTTTTCTAAGCATGCATTCTGCCCTGGACATGCAATGACTTTCTAAATTCCCCAGTAAACTTGAATGCTTTTGAATGCCCCAATTTCTTCTGTTTCCAGCTTTGTGCCTCTGACTTTTAGCACTCTATCAAATGCCTCTACCATAATCTGTTGCCCCAGCTGGCTGTGGATACCCTGGATAGTTATGAATAAGGTATATCTGTCCTGCAGGTAGCCTACATACAGACCAGAACAAATAGAATTCTTTGAGACTATGCCTGCTCTTCTCTCTTTGGAGCCAGGTATAAGAGTCCCATACTGAAATGTGGGCTGCAGTCTTCAAGACTGCTACTGAGCCAGGTAAGGACACAACACAAGGACAGCTAGAAATGCCACAAAGGTTTCCTACTACTTTTAAGTTGTCTTTTTATTGTTTCAGCATTTGCTTGCCTGGTGTAAACTTTTACTGCTTTAAATAACTCTAACAAGGTTAATTCTCCACTTTTGCTTGATTTTTTAA
>NW_020191899.1:0-19842 GCF_002263795.3 Bos taurus | reverse complement strand
ACGTGATCAGTGCATGATCAGCACGTGATCAGTGCATGATCAGGCCACCTGATCGAGTGCAGATGATCATGCACGAGATCAGTGTATGATCAGACACGTGATCAGTTCATGATCAGCCATGTGATCAGTGCATGATAGCCACCTGATCAGTGCATGTTAAGCAACGTGATTAGTGCATGATCAGCCACGTGATCAGTGTATGATGAGCCACGTGATCAGTGTATGATCATCCGCTAGATGAGTCCATGTGCGATCACAGGATCAGTGCATGATCAGCCATGTGATCAGTGCATGATAGCCACCTGATCAGTGCATGTTAAGCAACGTGACCAGTGCATGATCAGCAACATGATCAGTGCATGATCAGCCACGTGATCAGTGCATGATCACCACGTGATCAGTGTATGATCATCCGCTAGATGAGTGCATGTGCGGTCACAGGATCAGTGCATGATCAGCCATGTGATCAGTGCATTATCAGCCACGTTATCAGTACATGATCCGCAAAGTGATTAGTGCATTATCAGTCACGTGATTACAGTATGATCCGCAACATATTTAGGGCATGATCGGGCACATGAACAGTGTATGATCAGCCACGTGATAGGTGCATGATCAGCACGTGATCAGTGCATGATCACCCACGTTATCAGTGTATGCACAGTCACGTGATCAGTGTATGATCAGCTTCGTGATAAGTGCATGGTCAGCCACGTGATCAGTGCATGATCAGCCACTTGATCATTGCATGATCAGTAACGTGATCAGTGTATGATCAGCCACGTGATCAGTGCATGATCAGCCAAATGATCAGTGCATGCAGTCACGTGATGAGTGTATGATCAGGTTCGTGATCAGTGCATGATCAGCCACGTGATCAGTGCATGATCAGCCCCTTGATCAGTGAATAATCAGCCAAAGGATCAGTGCATGCAGTCACGTGATCAGTGTATGATCAGGTTCGTGATCAGTGCATGATCAGCCAGGTAATCAGTGCATGATAGCCACCTGACCAGTGCAGGATCAGCAACGTGATTAGTGCCTGATCAGCCACATGATCAGTGCGTGATCAGCCACATGATCACTGCATGATAGCCATGTGATCATTGCCTACAGTTACATGATCAGTGCATGGGCAGTCAGATCATCAGTGCATGATACCCACGTGATTAGCGCATGATCAAGAACATGATCAGCAATATTAAGACACGTGATCACTCTATGCTCAGTCACGTGGTAATTTCCTGATCAGCCACGTGATCAGTGTATGATAATACTCGAGATCAGTGCATGCGCAGTCACATGATCAGTGCATGATAGCCACGTGATCAGTGCATCATCAGTCACGTATTCAGTGCATGATCAGTCACGTGATCAGTGCATGAACAGCCATTGGTTTTAGTGCTTGATCAGTCACATGATCAGCGTATGATCATCCACATGATCAGTGCATGATCAGCCGTGTGATCAGTGCATGCACAGTCACGTGATCAGTGTATGATATGCTTCGTGATCAGTGATTGATCAGTCACGTGATCAGTGCCATGATCAGTCACATGATCAGTGCAAGTTTGCCAAGTGATCAGTGCATGATAGTTATGTGATCAATGTATGATACGCAACGTGATTAGTGCATGATCAGCCACGTGATCAGTGTGTGATCAGCCACGTGATCAGTGCTTGATCAGCCACGTGATCCGTGCATGCACAGTCACATGATCAGTGTATGATCAGCTTCGTGATCAGTGCATGATTAGTTACGTGATCAATGTATGATCAGCCATGTGATCAGGGCATTATCAGCCACGTGATCAGTGCATGATCACCCACGTGATCATGAAAGATCAGCCAGGTGATCAGTGCATTCACTGTCACGTGATGAGTGTATGATCAAGCTTCGCCCTCAATGCATGATCAGCCATGTTATCCAGTGCAGGATCAGGCACGTGAAGAGTGCATGATCAGTCACGTCATCAGTGAATGTTAGCCAGGTTATCAGCGCATGATCAGCCACGTGAAGAGTGCGTGCTCAGTCACTTGATCAGGGCCTACTGAGCTGCGTGATTCCTGCCCTGCTCATCTGCTTGACATTTGCCATCTGAGCTGTTTGATTCCTGCCTATTCAGCTGCTTGATGATTGCCAGCTGAGCAGGCATGATTCATCACAGCTGAGGTCCATGATTATTGCCTGTTGATTGCGTGATTCGTGCCTGTTCAGTTCTTTGGTTATTGCCTCCTGAGGCATATCATCAGTGCATGATAGCCGCCTGATGAGTGTGTGATAAGCAACGTGATTAGTGCATGATCAGCCGCGTGATCAGTGTATGATCAGCCACGTGATCAGTGCATGATCAGCCACGTGATCAGTGCATGATAGCCACCTGATCTTTGCATGATAAGCAAAGTGATTAGAGCATTATCAGCCACCTGATCAGAGTATGGACCAGCCACGTGATAGTGCATGATCAGCCACGTGATCAGTGCATGATAGCCACCTGATCAGTGCATGATAAGCAAAGTGACTAGAGCATTATCAGCCACCTGATCAGAGTATGATCAGCCACGTGATCAGTGCATGATCAGCCCACGTGATCAGTGCATGCAGAGTCACGTGATCAGTGTATGATCAGCCAAATGATCAGTGCATGATCAGGTAACGTGATCAGTGCATGATCAGGCACATGATCAGTGCATGATCAGCCACGTGATCAGTGTATGATAAGCCACGTGATCAGTGTATGATCAGAAACGTGATCAGTGCATGATCAGCCACGTGATCACTGCAGGCAGAGTCACTTGATCAGTGTATGATCAGAAACGTGATCAGTGCATGATCAGCCACGTGATCAGTGTATGATCAGCCAAATGATCAGTGCATGATCAGGTACGTGATCAGTGCATGTTCAGGCACATGATCAGTGCATGATCAGCCAAGTGATCAGTGCATGATCAGCCACGTGATCAGTGCATGATCCGCAACCTGATTAGTGTATGATCAGCCACGTGATCAATATATGATCAGCCAGGTGATCAGTGCACGTTCATCCACGTGATCAGTGCATGATCAGCCACGTGATCACTGCATGCAGAGTCACGTGATCAGTGTATGATCAGAAACGTGATCAGTGCATGATCAGCCACGTGATCAGTGTATGATCAGCCAAATGATCAGTGCATGATCAGGTAAGTGATCAGTGCATGTTGAGGCACATTATCAGTGCATGATCAGCCAAGTGATCAGTGCATGATCAGCCACGTGATCAGTGTATGATAAGCCACGTGATCAGTGCATGATCCGCAACGTGATTAGTGCATGATCAGCCACGTGATCAATATATGATCAGCAACGTGATCAGTGCACGTTCAGCCACGTGATCAGTGCATGATCAGACACGTGGTCACTGCATGCAGAGTCACGTAATCAGTGTATCATCAGAAACGTGATCAGTGCATGATCAGCCACGTGATCAGTGCATGAGCAGCCACGTGATCAGTGCATGATCAGCCACGTGATCAGTGCATGATCAGCCCCTTGATCAGTGCATAATCAGCCAAATGATCAGTGCATGCTGTCACGTGATCAGTGTATGATCAGGTTCGTGATCAGTGCATGATCAGCCACGTAATCAGTGCATGATAGCCACCTGACCAGTGCATGATCAGCAACGTGATTAGTTCCTGATCAGCCAGATGATCAGTGCGTGATCAGCCACGTGATCACTGTATGATCAGCCACGTCATCAGAGCATGGGCAGTCACGGGATCAGTGTATGATCGGCCACGTGATCATTGCATGATAGCCAAGTTATGAATGCATGATAGCTACGTGATCAGTGCATGATCAGTCACATGATTAGTGCATGATTAGCCACGTGATCACTGCATGATAGCCATGTGATCATTGCCTACAGTTACATGATCAGTGCATTGGCAGTCAGGTCATCAGTGCATGATACCCACGTGATTAGCGCATGATCAATAACATGACCAGCAATATTCAGACACCTGATCACTGTATGCTCAGTCACGTGATAATTTCCTGATCAGCCACGTGATCAGTGTATGATCATCCTCGAAATCAATGCATGCGCAGTCACATGATCAGTGCATGATAGCCACGTGATCCGTGCATCACCAGTCACGTATTCAGTGCATGATCAGTCACGTGATCAGTGCATGATAGCCAGGTGATCACTGCATGATCAGTCACGAGATCAGTGCATGATCAGTCACGTGATAAGTGCATGATCAGGCACGTGATCAGTGCATGATCAGGCACGTGATCAGTGCATGATGAGTCACGTGATCAGTGTATGATCAGCCACGTGATCAGTGCATGATAGCCACCTGACGAGTGCATGATCATTCACGAGATCAGTGTATGATCAGACACGTGATCAGTTCATGATCAGCCATGTGATCAGTGCATGATAGCCACCTGATCAGTGCATGTTAAGCAACGTGATTAGTGCATGATCAGCCACGTGATCAGTGTATGATGAGCCACGTGATCAGTGTATGATCATCCGCTAGATGAGTCCATGTGCGATCACAGGATCAGTGCATGATCAGCCATGTGATCAGTGCATGATAGCCACCTGATCAGTGCATGTTAAGCAACGTGACCAGTGCATGATCAGCAACATGATCAGTGCATGATCAGCCACGTGATCAGTGCATGATCACCACGTGATCAGTGTATGATCATCCGCTAGATGAGTGCATGTGCGGTCACAGGATCAGTGCATGATCAGCCATGTGATCAGTGCATTATCAGCCACGTTATCAGTACATGATCCGCAAAGTGATTAGTGCATTATCAGTCACGTGATTACAGTATGATCCGCAACATATTTAGGGCATGATCGGGCACATGAACAGTGTATGATCAGCCACGTGATAGGTGCATGATCAGCACGTGATCAGTGCATGATCACCCACGTTATCAGTGTATGCACAGTCACGTGATCAGTGTATGATCAGCTTCGTGATAAGTGCATGGTCAGCCACGTGATCAGTGCATGATCAGGCCTGTGATCATTGCATGATCAGTAACGTGATCAGTGTATGATCAGCCACGTGATCAGTGCATGATCAGCCAAATGATCAGTGCATGCAGTCACGTGATGAGTGTATGATCAGGTTCGTGATCAGTGCATGATCAGCCACGTGATCAGTGCATGATCAGCCCCTTGATCAGTGAATAATCAGCCAAAGGATCAGTGCATGCAGTCACGTGATCAGTGTATGATCAGGTTCGTGATCAGTGCATGATCAGCCAGGTAATCAGTGCATGATAGCCACCTGACCAGTGCAGGATCAGCAACGTGATTAGTGCCTGATCAGCCACATGATCAGTGCGTGATCAGCCACATGATCACTGCATGATAGCCATGTGATCATTGCCTACAGTTACATGATCAGTGCATGGGCAGTCAGATCATCAGTGCATGATACCCACGTGATTAGCGCATGATCAAGAACATGATCAGCAATATTAAGACACGTGATCACTCTATGCTCAGTCACGTGGTAATTTCCTGATCAGCCACGTGATCAGTGTATGATAATACTCGAGATCAGTGCATGCGCAGTCACATGATCAGTGCATGATAGCCACGTGATCAGCGCATCATCAGTCACGTATTCAGTGCATGATCAGTCACGTGATGAGTGCATGATAGCCAGGTGATCACTGCATGATCAGTCACGAGATCAGTGCATGATCAGTCACGTGATAAGTGCATGATCAGGCACGTGATCAGTGCCTGATCAGGCATGTGATCAGTGCATGTTAAGCAACGTGATTAGTGCATGATCAGCCACGGGATCATTGTATGATGAGCCACGTGATCAGTGCATGATCACCCACGTGATCAGTGCATGATCAGCCACGTGATCAGTGCATGCACGGTCACGTGATCAGTGTATGATCAGCTTCGTCATCAATGCATTATCACCCACGTTATCAGTGCAGGATCAGGCACGTGAAGAGTGCATGATCAGTCACGTGATCAGTGAATGATAGCCAGGTTATCAGCGCATGATCAGCCACGTGATCAGTGCACGGTCAGCCACGTGAACAGTTTGTGCTCTGTCTCGTGATCACGGCCTACTGAGCTGCGTGATTCCTGCCTGCTCATCTGCTTGAAAATTGCCAGTTGAGCCGTCTGATTCCTGCCTATTCAGCTGCCTGATGATTACCAGCTGAGCAGCATGATTCATCAGGCTGAGGTCCATGATTATTGCCTGCTGATTGCGTGATTCGTGCCTACTCAGCTCTTTGGTTATTGCCTCCAGAGGCACATCATCAGTGCATGATAGCCACGTGATCAGTTCTTGATTAGTCACATGATCAGCACCATTCAGACACGATATCACTGCATGCTAAGTCACGTGATCAGATCATGATCTGCCGTGTGTTTAGTGCATGATCAGCCACGTGATAAGTGCATGATCATCCACGTGACTATTACATGCACAATCAAGTGATCAGTGCATGATAGCCACGTGATCAGTGCATGATCCGTCACGTGATCAGTGCATGTGCAGTCACTTGATTAGTGTATGATAATCCACGTGATCAGTGCATGATAGCAACCTGATCAGTGCATGATAAGCAACGTGATTAGAGCATAATAAGCCACGTGATAAGTGTACGATCAGACACGTGATCAGTGTATTATCAGCTTCATGATCAGTGCATGATCAGCCACGTCATCAGTTCATGGTCAGGCACGTGATCAGTGCATGTTCTGTCATGTGATCCGTGTATGATCATCCACGTGATCAGTGCATGATCAGCCACGTGATCACTGTATTATCAGCCACGTGATCAGTGCATGATCCACAACCTGATTAGTGCATGCTCAGTCACATGAGCAGTGCATGATAGCCACGTGATCATTGCCTACAATTACGTGATCAGTGCATATGCAGTCACGTGATCAGTGCATATAGACACGTGAACAGTGCATGATAGCCACGTGATCAGTGCATGATCAGTCCCGTGATCAGTGCATGATCTGTCACATGTCCAGTGTATGATATCCACGTGATCACTTCTTACTCAGTCATGTGATCATTGCATGATAGCCAAGTTATCATTGCCTTATCAGCCACGTGATCAGTGTTAGATTGGCCTGTGATCAGTGCATGAATATTTAGGTGATCAATGTATGATTAGCCCCATGATCAGTGCATGATAGCCACTTGATGAGTGCATGATCAGTCACGTGATCATGGCTTGGGGAGTCATGTGATCAGTGCATGATAGCCTCGTGATTAGTGCATAATCAGTCACGTGATCAGTGCATGATCAGCCACGTGATCAGTGCATGATAGCCACGTGATCAGTGCATGATCAGTCAGATGATCATGGCATGCTCAGACATGTGATCAGTGCATTATAGCTACTCGATCAGGGAATAATCAGTCATGGGATCAGTGCCTGATCAGCCACGTGATCAGTGCATGATAGCCACGTAATCAGTGCATGAACAGGTAAGTGATCAGTTCATGTGCAATCACGTGATTAGTGCTTGATAGACACGCCATCAGTGCATGATAGCCAGGTGATCAGTGCATGATCAGTCACGTGATCAGTGCATGCGAAGTCACGTAATCAGTGTATGATCAGCCAAATGATCAGTGCATGATTATGTTCGTGATCAGTGCATGATCAGGCCAGTGAAGAGTGCATGAACAGTCACATGATCAGTTTATGATAGCCAGGTTATCACTGCATGATCAGCCACGTGATCAGTGCATAATCAGACACGTGATGAGTGCATGCACAGTCACATGATCAGTGCATGACCAGGCAGGTGATCAGTGCGTGATCAGTCACGTGATCAGTGTATGATCATCCACGTGATCAGTGCATGATAGCCAGGTGACCAGTGCATGATCAGTCACGTGACCAGTGCATTATACGCCACGGGATCAGTGCATGATAGCCATGTGATCAGTGCATGATAGCTACGAGATCAGTGCTAGATCAATCACGTAATCAGTGCATGATCAGCCACGGGATCACTGTATGATCAGCCACGTGATCAGTGCATGTGCGGTTACCTGATCAGTGTATGATCAGCCACGTGTTCAGTGCATGATAGCCAAGTGATCAATGCATGATAGCTACGTGATCAGTGCATGCTCAGTCACATGAGCAGTGCATGATAGCCACGTGATCATTGCCTACAATTACGTGATCAGTGCACATGCAGTCACGTGATCACTGCATGATAGACACGTGAACAGTGCATGATAGCCACGTGATCAGTGCATGATCAGTAACGTGATCAGTGCATGATCAGCCACGTGATCAGTGCATGATCAGCCCCTTGATCAGTGCATAATCAGCCAAATGATCAGTGCATGGTGTCACGTGATCAGTGTATGATCAGGTTCGTGATCAGTGCATGATCAGCCACGTAATCAGTGCATGATAGCCACCTGACCAGTGCATGATCAGCAACGTGGTTAGTTCCTGATCAGCCAGATGATCAGTGCGTGATCAGCCACGTGATCACTGTATGATCAGCCACGTCATCAGAGCATGGGCAGTCACGGGATCAGTGTATGATCGGCCACGTGATCATTGCATGATAGCCAAGTTATGAATGCATGATAGCTACGTGATCAGTGCATGATCAGTCACATGATTAGTGCATGATTAGCCACGTGATCACTGCATGATAGCCATGTGATCATTGCCTACAGTTACATGATCAGTGCATTGGCAGTCAGGTCATCAGTGCATGATACCCACGTGATTAGCGCATGATCAATAACATGACCAGCAATATTCAGACACCTGATCACTGTATGCTCAGTCACGTGATAATTTCCTGATCAGCCACGTGATCAGTGTATGATCATCCTCGAAATCAATGCATGCGCAGTCACATGATCAGTGCATGATAGCCACGTGATCCGTGCATCACCAGTCACGTATTCAGTGCATGATCAGTCACGTGATCAGTGCATGATAGCCAGGTGATCACTGCATGATCAGTCACGAGATCAGTGCATGATCAGTCACGTGATAAGTGCATGATCAGGCACGTGATCAGTGCATGATCAGGCACGTGATCAGTGCATGATGAGTCACGTGATCAGTGTATGATCAGCCACGTGATCAGTGCATGATAGCCACCTGACGAGTGCATGATCATTCACGAGATCAGTGTATGATCAGACACGTGATCAGTTCATGATCAGCCATGTGATCAGTGCATGATAGCCACCTGATCAGTGCATGTTAAGCAACGTGATTAGTGCATGATCAGCCACGTGATCAGTGTATGATGAGCCACGTGATCAGTGTATGATCATCCGCTAGATGAGTCCATGTGCGATCACAGGATCAGTGCATGATCAGCCATGTGATCAGTGCATGATAGCCACCTGATCAGTGCATGTTAAGCAACGTGACCAGTGCATGATCAGCAACATGATCAGTGCATGATCAGCCACGTGATCAGTGCATGATCACCACGTGATCAGTGTATGATCATCCGCTAGATGAGTGCATGTGCGGTCACAGGATCAGTGCATGATCAGCCATGTGATCAGTGCATTATCAGCCACGTTATCAGTACATGATCCGCAAAGTGATTAGTGCATTATCAGTCACGTGATTACAGTATGATCCGCAACATATTTAGGGCATGATCGGGCACATGAACAGTGTATGATCAGCCACGTGATAGGTGCATGATCAGCACGTGATCAGTGCATGATCACCCACGTTATCAGTGTATGCACAGTCACGTGATCAGTGTATGATCAGCTTCGTGATAAGTGCATGGTCAGCCACGTGATCAGTGCATGATCAGGCCTGTGATCATTGCATGATCAGTAACGTGATCAGTGTATGATCAGCCACGTGATCAGTGCATGATCAGCCAAATGATCAGTGCATGCAGTCACGTGATGAGTGTATGATCAGGTTCGTGATCAGTGCATGATCAGCCACGTGATCAGTGCATGATCAGCCCCTTGATCAGTGAATAATCAGCCAAAGGATCAGTGCATGCAGTCACGTGATCAGTGTATGATCAGGTTCGTGATCAGTGCATGATCAGCCAGGTAATCAGTGCATGATAGCCACCTGACCAGTGCAGGATCAGCAACGTGATTAGTGCCTGATCAGCCACATGATCAGTGCGTGATCAGCCACATGATCACTGCATGATAGCCATGTGATCATTGCCTACAGTTACATGATCAGTGCATGGGCAGTCAGATCATCAGTGCATGATACCCACGTGATTAGCGCATGATCAATAACATGATCAGCAATATTAAGACACGTGATCACTCTATGCTCAGTCACGTGGTAATTTCCTGATCAGCCACGTGATCAGTGTATGATAATACTCGAGATCAGTGCATGCGCAGTCACATGATCAGTGCATGATAGCCACGTGATCAGTGCATCATCAGTCACGTATTCAGTGCATGATCAGTCACGTGATGAGTGCATGATAGCCAGGTGATCACTGCATGATCAGTCACGAGATCAGTGCATGATCAGTCACGTGATAAGTGCATGATCAGGCACGTGATCAGTGCCTGATCAGGCATGTGATCAGTGCATGTTAAGCAACGTGATTAGTGCATGATCAGCCACGGGATCATTGTATGATGAGCCACGTGATCAGTGCATGATCACCCACGTGATCAGTGCATGATCAGCCACGTGATCAGTGCATGCACGGTCACGTGATCAGTGTATGATCGGCTTCGTCATCAATGCATTATCACCCACGTTATCAGTGCAGGATCAGGCACGTGAAGAGTGCATGATCAGTCACGTGATCAGTGAATGATAGCCAGGTTATCAGCGCATGATCAGCCACGTGATCAGTGCACGGTCAGCCACGTGAACAGTTTGTGCTCTGTCTCGTGATCACGGCCTACTGAGCTGCGTGATTCCTGCCTGCTCATCTGCTTGAAAATTGCCAGTTGAGCCGTCTGATTCCTGCCTATTCAGCTGCCTGATGATTACCAGCTGAGCAGCATGATTCATCACAGCTGAGGTCCATGATTATTGCCTGCTGATTGCGTGATTCGTGCCTACTCAGCTCTTTGGTTATTGCCTCCAGAGGCACATCATCAGTGCATGATAGCCACGTGATCAGTTCTTGATTAGTCACATGATCAGCACCATTCAGACACGATATCACTGCATGCTAAGTCACGTGATCAGATCATGATCTGCCGTGTGTTTAGTGCATGATCAGCCACGTGATAAGTGCATGATCATCCACGTGACTATTACATGCACAATCAAGTGATCAGTGCATGATAGCCACGTGATCAGTGCATGATCCGTCACGTGATCAGTGCATGTGCAGTCACTTGATTAGTGTATGATAATCCACGTGATCAGTGCATGATAGCAACCTGATCAGTGCATGATAAGCAACGTGATTAGAGCATAATAAGCCACGTGATAAGTGTACGATCAGACACGTGATCAGTGTATTATCAGCTTCATGATCAGTGCATGATCAGCCACGTCATCAGTTCATGGTCAGGCACGTGATCAGTGCATGTTCTGTCATGTGATCCGTGTATGATCATCCACGTGATCAGTGCATGATCAGCCACGTGATCACTGTATTATCAGCCACGTGATCAGTGCATGATCCACAACCTGATTAGTGCATGATCAGGCACGTGATCAGTGCATGATAGCCACGTGATCAGTGCATGATCAGTCAACTGATCAGGGCATGATCTGTCACTTGATCAGTGTATGATATCCTCGTGATCAGTTCATGCGCAGTCATGTGATCAGTGCATGATAACTACGTGATCAGTGCGTGATCAGCCACGTGATCAGTGCAAGATTGTCAAGTGATCAGTGCATGGTTAGTTACGTGATCAATGTATGATTAGCACGTGATCAGTGCATGATAGCCACCTGATCAGTGCATGATCAGTCACGTGATCATGGCATGCGTAGTCATGTGATCAGTGCATGACAGCTACGCATTCAGTGAATAATCAGTCACGTGATCAGTGCATGATAGCCATGTGATCAGTGCATGATAGCTACGAGATCAGTGCTAGATCAACCATGTATTCATTGCATGATCAGCCACGTGATCACTGTATGATCAGCCATGTGATCAGTGCATGTGCGTTTTCCTGATCAGTGTATGATCAGCCACGTGTTCAGTGCATGATAGCCAAGTGATCAGTGCATGATAGCTACGTGATCAGTGCATGCTCAGTCACATGAGCAGTGCATGATAGCCACGTGATCATTGCCTACAATTACGTGATCAGTGCATATGCAGTCACGTGATCAGTGCATATAGACACGTGAACAGTGCATGATAGCCACGTGATCAGTGCATGATCAGTCCCGTGATCAGTGCATGATCTGTCACATGTCCAGTGTATGATATCCACGTGATCACTTCTTACTCAGTCATGTGATCATTGCATGATAGCCAAGTTATCATTGCTTATCAGCCACGTGATCAGTGTTAGATTGGCCTGTGATCAGTGCATGAATATTTAGGTGATCAATGTATGATTAGCCCCATGATCAGTGCATGGTCAGTCACGTGATCATGGCTTGGGGAGTCATGTGATCAGTGCATGATAGCCTCGTGATTAGTGCATAATCAGTCACGTGATCAGTGCATGATCAGCCACGTGATCAGTGCATGATAGCCACGTGATCAGTGCATGATCAGTCAGATGATCATGGCATGCTCAGACATGTGATCAGTGCATTATAGCTACTCGATCAGGGAATAATCAGTCATGTGATCAGTGCCTGATCAGCCACGTGATCAGTGCATGATAGCCACGTAATCAGTGCATGAACAGGTAAGTGATCAGTTCATGTGCAATCACGTGATTAGTGCTTGATAGACACGCCATCAGTGCATGATAGCCAGGTGATCAGTGCATGATCAGTCACGTGATCAGTGCATGCGAAGTCACGTAATCAGTGTATGATCAGCCAAATGATCAGTGCATGATCATGTTCGTGATCAGTGCATGATCAGGCCAGTGAAGAGTGCATGAACAGTCACATGATCAGTTTATGATAGCCAGGTTATCACTGCATGATCAGCCACGTGATCAGTGCATAATCAGACACGTGATGAGTGCATGCACAGTCACATGATCAGTGCATGATCAGGCAGGTGATCAGTGCGTGATCAGTCACGTGATCAGTGTATGATCATCCACGTGATCAGTGCATGATAGCCAGGTGACCAGTGCATGATCAGTCACGTGACCAGTGCATTATACGCCACGGGATCAGTGCATGATAGCCATGTGATCAGTGCATGATAGCTACGAGATCAGTGCTAGATCAATCACGTAATCAGTGCATGATCAGCCACGGGATCACTGTATGATCAGCCACGTGATCAGTGCATGTGCGGTTACCTGATCAGTGTATGATCAGCCACGTGTTCAGTGCATGATAGCCAAGTGATCAATGCATGATAGCGACGTGATCAGTGCATGCTCAGTCACATGAGCAGTGCATGATAGCCACGTGATCATTGCCTACAATTACGTGATCAGTGCATGTGCAGTCACGTGATCACTGCATGATAGACACGTGAACAGTGCATGATAGCCACGTGATCAGTGCATGATCAGTAACGTGATCAGTGCATGAGCAGTCACGTGATTAGTGTGTGATCAGCCACGAGATCAGTGCATGATAGCCACGTGCTCAGTGCATGATAGCCAAGTGATCAGTGCATGATAGCCACGTGATCAGTGCATGATCAGTCACGTGATCAGTGTAAGATCAACCACGTGATCAATGCATGATAGCCACCAGATCAGTGCATGATCAGTCACGTGATCAGTGCATGATCAGCCACGGGATCAGTGCATGATAGCCATGTGATCAGTGCATGATAGCTACGAGATCAGTGCATAATCAGCCACGTAATCAGTACATGATCAGCCACGTGATCACTGTATGATGAGCCACGAGATCAGTGCATGTGCAGTCACGTGATCAGTGTATGATCAGCCACATGTTCAGTGCATGATATCCAAGTGATCACTTCTTACTCAGTCATGTGATCATTGCATGATAGCTAAGTTATCATTGCCTTATCAGCCACGTGATCAGTGTTAGATTGGCCTGTGATCAGTGTATGAATATTTAGGTGATCAATGTATGATTAGCCCCATGATCAGTGCATGATAGCCACTTGATCAGTGCATGATCAGTCACGTGATCATGGCTTGGGGAGTCATGTGATCAGTGCATGATAGCCTCGTGATTAGTGCATAATCAGTCACGTGATCAGTGCATGATCAGCCACGTGATCAGTGCATGATAGCCAGGTGATCAGTGCATGATCAGTCACGTGATCAGTGCATGGGAAGTCACGTAATCAGTGTATGATCAGCCAAATGATCAGTGCATGATCATGTTCGTGATCAGTGCATGATCAGGCCAGTGAAGAGTGCATGAACAGTCACATGATCAGTTTATGATAGCCAGGTTATCACTGCATGATCAGCCACGTGATCAGTGTATAATCAGACACGTGATGAGTGCATGCACAGTCACATGATCAGTGCATGATCAGGCAGGTGATCAGTGCGTGATCAGTCACGTGATCAGTGTATGATCATCCACGTGATCAGTGCATGATAGCCAGGTGACCAGTGCATGATCAGTCACGTGACCAGTGCATTATACGCCACGGGATCAGTGCATGATAGCCATGTGATCAGTGCATGATAGCTACGAGATCAGTGCTAGATCAATCACGTAATCAGTGCATGATCAAGCCACGGGATCACTGTATGATCAGCCACGTGATCAGTGCATGAGCGGTTACCTGATCAGTGTATGATCAGCCACGTGTCAGTGCATGATAGCCAAGTGATCAATGCATGATAGCGACGTGATCAGTGCATGCTCAGTCACATGAGCAGTGCATGATAGCCACGTGATCATTGCCTACAATTACGTGATCAGTGCATATGCAGTCACGTGATCAGTGCATGATAGCCACGTGATCAGTGCATGATCAAGTCCCGTGATCAGTGCATGATCTGTCACATTTCCAGTGTATGATATCCACGTGATCACTTCTTACTCAGTCATGTGATCATTGCATGATAGCCAAGTTATCATTGCCTTATCAGCCACGTGATCAGTGTTAGATTGGCCTGTGATCAGTGCATGAATATTAGGTGATCAATGTATGATTAGCCCCATGATCAGTGCATGATAGCCACTTGATCAGTGCATGATCAGTCACGTGATCATGGCTTGGGGAGTCATGTGATCAGTGCATGATAGCCTCGTGATTAGTGCATAATCATTCACGTGATCAGTGCATGATCAGCCACGTGATCAGTGCATGATAGCACGTGATCAGTGCATGATCAGTCAGATGATCATGGCATGCTCAGACATGTGATCAGTGCATTATAGCTACTCGATCAGGGAATAATCAGTCATGTGAATCAGTGCCTGATCAGCCACGTGATCAGTGCATGATAGCCACGTAATCAGTGCATGAACAGGTAAGTGATCAGTTCATGTGCAATCACGTGATTAGTGCTTGATAGACACGCCATCAGTGCATGATAGCCAGGTGATCAGTGCATGATCCAGTCACGTGATCAGTGCATGCGAAGTCACGTAATCAGTGTATGATCAGCCAAATGATCAGTGCATGATCATGTTTGTGATCAGTGCATGATCAGGCCAGTGAAGAGTGCATGAACAGTCACATGATCAGTTTATGATAGCCAGGTTATCACTGCATGATCAGCCACGTGATCAGTGGCATAATCAGACACGTGATGAGTGCATGCACAGTCACATGATCAGTGCATGATCAGGCAGGTGATCAGTGCGTGATCAGTCACGTGATCAGTGTATGATCATCCACGTGATCAGTGCATGATAGCCAGGTGACCAGTGCATGATCAGTCCACGTGACCAGTGCATTATACGCCACGGGATCAGTGCATGGTAGCCATGTGATCAGTGCATGATAGCTACGAGATCAGTGCTAAGATCAATCACGTAATCAGTGCATGATCCGCCACGGGATCACTGTATGATCAGCCCGTGATCAGTGCATGTGCGGTTACCTGATCAGTGTATGATCAGCCACGTGTTCAGTGCATGATAGCCAAGTGATCAATGCATGATAGCGACGTGATCAGTGCATGCTCAGTCACATGAGCAGTGCATGATAGCCACGTGATCATTGCCTACAATTACGTGATCAGTGCATGTGCAGTCACGTGATCACTGCATGATAGACACGAGAACAGTGCATGATAGCCAACGATGATCAGTGCATGATCAGTAACGTGATCAGTGCATGAGCAGTCACGTGATTAGTGTGTGATCACCACTGAGATCAGTGCATGATAGCCACGTGCTCAGTGCATGATAGCAAGTGATCAGTGCATGATAGCCAAGTGATCAGTGCATGATCAGTCCACGTGATCAGTGTAAGATCAACCACGTGATCAATGCATGATAGCCACCAGATCAGTGCATGATCAGTCACGTGATCAGTGCATGATCAGCCACGGGATCAGTGCATGATAGCCATGTGATCAGTGCATGATTGCTACGAGATCAGTGCATAATCAGCCACGTAATCAGTACATGATCAGCCACGTGATCACTGTATGATGAGCCACGTGATCTGTGTATGTGCAGTCACGTGATCAGTGTATGATCAGCCACGTGTTCAGTGCATGATAGCCAAGTGATCAATGCATAATAGCTACGTGATCAGTACATGCTCAGTCACATCAGCAGTGCATGATAGCCACGTGAGCATTGCCTACAATTACTTGATCAATGCATGTGCAGTCACGTGATCAGTGCATGATAGACACGTGAACAGTGCATGATAGCCACGTGATCAGTGCATGATCCGTCACGTGATCAGTGCATGTGCAGTCACTTGATTAGTGTATGATAATCCACGTGATCAGTGCATGATAGCAACCCTGATCAGTGCATGATAAGCAACGTGATTAGAGCATAATAAGCCACGTGATAAGTGTACGATCAGACACGTGATCAGTGTATTATCAGCTTCATGATCAGTGCATGATCAGCCACGTCATCAGTTCATGGTCAGGCACGGATCAGTGCATGTTCTGTCATGTGATCCGTGTATGATCATCAACGTGATCAGTGCATGATCAGCCACGTGATCACTGTATTATCAGCCACGTGATCAGTGCATGATCCACAACTGATTAGTGCATGCTCAGTCACATGAGCAGTGCATGATAGCACGTGATCATTGCCTACAATTACGTGATCATGGCATATGCAGTCACGTGATCAGTGCATATAGACACGTGAACAGTGCATGATAGCCATGTGATCAGGTCATCTAGTCCCGTGTCATATCTCACATGTCCGTGTATATATCCACGTGATCACTTCTTACTCAGTCATGTGATTGCATGATAGCCAAGTTATCCTTGCCTTATCGCCACGTGATCATGTTAATTGGCCTGTATCGTGCGAATATTAGTAGGTGATCAATGTATGATTCCCCATGTCAGTGCATGATAGCCACTTTTCAGTCACGTGATCATGCTTGGGGAGTCAATGTGATCAGTGCATGATAGCCTCGTGATTAGTGCATAATCAGTCACGTGATCAGTGCATGATCACCTCGATCTCAGTGCATGATAGCCACTTCAGTGCTGATCAGTCAAGATGATCATGGCATGTCAGACATGTGATCAGTGCATGATAGCCTCGTGATTAGTGCATAATCAGTCACGTGATCAGTGCATGATCAGCCACGTGATCAGTGTATGATAATCAACGTGATCAGTGCATGATAGCAACCTGATCAGTGCATTGATAAGCAACGTGATTAGAGCATAATAAGCCACGTGATAAGTGTACGATCAGACACGTGATCAGTGATTATCAGCTTCATGATCAGTGCATGATCAGCCACGTCATCAGTTCATGGTCAGGCACGTGTTCAGTGCATGTTCTGTCATGTGATCGTGTGATGATCATCCACGTGATCGTGCATGATCAGCCACGTGATCACTGATTATCAGCCACGTTGATCAGTGCATATCCACAACCTGATTAGTGCATGATCAGGCACGTGATCAGTGCATGATAGCCACTGTGATCAGTGCATGATCAGTCAACTGATCAGGGCATGATCTGTCACTTGATCAGTGTATGATATCCACGTGATCAGTTCATGCGCAGTCATGTGATCAGTGCATGATAACTACGTGATCAGTGCGTGATCAGCCACGTGATCAGTGAAGATGTCAGTGATCAGTGCAATGGTTAGTTACGTGATCATGTATGATTAGCACGTGATCAGTGCATGATAGCCACCTGATCAGTGCATGATCAGTCACGTTGATCATGGCATTGCGTAGTCATGTGATCAGTGCATGACAGTACGCATTCAGGAATAATCAGCCACGTGATCAGTGCATGATAGCCACTTGATCAGTGCATGATAGCTACGAGATCAGTGCTAGATCAAACCACTATTTCATTGCATGATCACCACGTGATCCTGTATGATCAGCCACGTGATCAGTGCATGTGCGGTTTCCTGATCAGTGTATGATCAGCCACGTGTTCAGTGCATGATAGCCAAGGATCAGTGCATGATAGCCACGTGATCAGTGCATGATCAGTCACGTGATCAGTGTAGATCAACCACGTGATCAATGCATGATAGCCACCAGATCAGTGCATGATCAGTCACGTGATCAGTGCATGATCAGCCAGGGATCAGTGCATGATAGCCATGTGATCAGTGCATGATTGCTACGAGATCAGTGCATAATCAGCCACGTAATCAGTACATGATCAGCCACGTGATCACTGTATGATGAGCACGTGATCTGTGTATTGCAGTCACGTGATCAGTGTATGATCAGCCACGTGTTCAGTGCATGATAGCCAAGTGATCATGCATAATAGCTACGTGATCAGTACATGCTCATCACATCAGCAGTGCATGATAGCCACGTGAGCATTGCCTACAATTACTTGATCAATGCATGTGCAGTCACGTGATCAGTGCATGATAGACACGTGAACAGTGCATGATAGCCACGTGATCAGTGCATGATCCGTCACGTGATCAGTGCATGTGCAGTCACTTGATTAGTGTATGATAATCCACGTGATCAGTGCATGATAGCAACCTGATCAGTGCATGATAAGCAACGTGATAGAGCATAATAAGCCACGTGATAAGTGTACGATCAGACACGTGATCAGTGTATTATCACTTCATGATCAGTGCATGATCAGCCACGTCATCAGTTCATGGTCAGGCACGTGATCAGTGCATGTTCTGTCATGTGATCCGTGTATGATCATCAACGTGATCAGTGCATGATCAGCCACGTGATCACTGTATTATCAGCCACGTGATCAGTGCATGATCCACAACCTGATTAGTGCATGCTCAGTCACATGAGCAGTGCATGATAGCCACGTGATCATTGCCTACAATTACGTGATCAGTGCATATGCAGTCACGTGATCAGTGCATATAGACACGTGAACAGTGCATGATAGCCATGTGATCAGGTCATGATCAGTCCCGTGATCAGTGCATGATCTGTCACATGTCCAGTGTATGATATCCACGTGATCACTTCTTACTCAGTCATGTGATCATTGCATGATAGCCAGTTATCATTGCCTTATCAGCCACGTGATCAGTGTTAGATTGGCCTGTGATCAGTGCATGAATATTTAGGTGATCAATGTATGATTAGCCCCATGATCAGTGCATGATAGCCACTTGATGAGTGCATGATCAG
>NW_020191898.1:0-16770 GCF_002263795.3 Bos taurus | reverse complement strand
GCTGATCATGCACTGATCACATGGCTGTCATGCACTAATCACATTGTGGATCATGCACTGATAATGTGGCTTATCAGACATTGATCACCTAAATAATCATGCACTGATCACGTGGGCAATCTTGCTCTGATCACGTGGTTGATCAGGCACTGATCACTTAGCTATCATGCACTGATCACATGACTGCGCAGAACTGGATCACTTAGATATCATACACAGGACACGTGGACAGATCATGCACTGATCACGACTGATCATGCACTGATTCACCTGGCTATCATGCACTAATCACGTAGCTGATCTGGAACAGATCACGTGACTAATCATGTTACAGTGATCACGTCGCCTATCATGCATGATCTCGAGATTGCGCATGCACTGATCATAGGGGATGATCACACACTGATCACGTGACAGATCAGGGCACTGAAACATGAATTATCATGCACTGATTCACGTGACTGCACATGAATTGATCATGTGCTGAGCATGCACTGATCATGTAGCTGATCATGCACTGATCACGGCGCGAAAGTTGAGCATACACTGAAATTGTGACTGAAGCAATGCACTGATCACGCAGCTGATCATGCACTGATCACACTGAAGTTGATCATACACTGATAGTGAGTGTGCATGCACTGATCACGTGGCGGATAATGCAATGATCACGTGGCTGATCATGCACTGATCACGTGGCTGATCATGCACTGATCTCGAAGCTGATCATACACTGATCACGTGAGTGTGCATGCAATGATCACATGCTGATTATGCACTGATCACGTGGCTTAATATGCTCTGATCCCGTGGGTGATCATGCACTTATCACTGGCTTATCATACACTGATCACGTGCTGATCATTGCACTAATCACTTGTGGATGATGCACTGGTCACGTGGCTGATCATACACTGATCACATGACTGATCATGCACTAATCACGTTGTGGATCATGCACTGATCACGTGGCTGATAATACACTGATTACGTGCTGATCATACACTGATCACATGGCTGATCATGCACTGAGCACGTGGCTGATCATGCACTAATCAACTTTGTGGATCATGCACTGATTACATGGCAGATCATGCACTGATCACATGCCTGATCAGCGCACTGATCACAGGCAACGGCTGGATGCATGACGGCAATCACGAAAGCTCCGAATGATCACCAGCTGATCACAGTGACGTGTGCAGTGCAATGATCACCATGGCCGATTATGCACTGATCACGTTGGCTGAACACTGCTCTGATAGCCGTGTGGGGTGATCGATGCACTTGATCACAGTGGCTTATCATACCACTGATCACGTGTCTGATCAGTTCCACTAATCACGTTTGTGGGATGATGCACTGGTCACGTGGCCTGCATCATCTGCACTGAATCACTCGTGGCTGATCATTGCACTAATCACTGGTGTGCCTGGATCATGCCAACTGATACCTGGCAGATCATACCTGATCACATGCACTGCATCATGCACTGATCACATGCCTGATCATGCACTGATCACGTGGCTGATCATGCACTGATCACGAAGCTGATCATCCACTGATCACTTGACTGTGCATGCACTGATCACCTGGGTGAGCTGCCACTGATCACGTGGCTGATCATCACTGATCACGTGGCTGATCATACACTAATCACGTTGCAGATTACTGCACTCATCACGTGGCTGATCATACAATGATCACGTGGCTGATCATGCACTGAATCACATGTATTGATGCGTACACTGATCAGGTGGCTGATCATGCACAAACTCCCATTGCGTATCATGCTCTGATCAGGTTGCTATCATGTACTGATCACGTGGCTGAATCATACAGTGATCACGTGACTGAGCCATGCACTGATTACGTGGCTATCATGCACTGATCACGTGGCTGATCATGCACTGTTAACCTGGCTATGATACACTGATCTCGGTGACTGATCATGCATTCTTCACGTGCCTGATCATGGCACTGATCACGTGGCTGATCCTGCACTGATCACGTGGCTGATCATCCCACCTGATCTCGAAAGCTGATCATACCACTGATCATGTGAGTGTGCATGCAATGATCACATGGCCGATTATGCACTGATCACGTGGCTGAACATGCTCTGATCCCGTGGGTGATCATGCACTTATCACGTGGCTGATCATGCACTGATCACGTGGCTGATCACGCACTAATCACTTTGTGGATCATGCACTGGATTACGTGGCAGATCATACACTGATCACATGAACTGATCATGCACTGATCACATGCCTGATCATGCACTGATCACGTGGCTGATCATGCACTGATCACGAAGCTGATCATCCACTGATCACTTGACTGTGCATTGCACTGATCACGTGGCTGAGCATGCACTGATCACTGGCTGATCATGCACTGTTAACCTGGCTATGATACACTGATCTCGTGACTGATCATGCATTCTTTCACGTGCCTGATCATGCACTGATCACGTGGCTGATCCTGCACTGATCACGTGGCTGGATAATGCACTGATCACTTGACTGATCATGCACTGATCACGTGTCTGATCATGCACTACTCACGTGACTGATCATGGGACTGATCACGTGACTGATCATGCACTGTTCATGAGCCTGATCATTGCACTGATCACGGTCCTGTTCATGCACTGATCACGTGGCTGATCCTGCACTGATCACGAGGCTGATCATACACTGATCACGTGACTGTGCATGCAATGATCACTTGGCTGATCATGTACTGATCACGTGGCTGATCATGCACTGATAACCTGGCTATCATCCACTGATCACGTGAGTGATCATGCACTCTTCACGTGCATGATCATGCACTGATCACTTGTCTTAGCATGCACTAACCATGTTGCTGATCATGCAATGGTCAGGTGGCTATCATGCCACTGTTTACCTGGCTGATCATGCACTGATCACATGGCTGTAATACACTGACCACTTGACTGTGCATGCACTGATCATGTGGATGATTATACACTGATCACGTGATTGATCATGCACTGATCATGTGTCTGATCATGCACTGATAAAGTGCTTGATCATGCACTGATCACGTGGCTGAGCATACAGTGATTACATGACTGATCATGCACTAATCACGTTGTGGATCATGCACTGATCACGTGACTGAACATGCACTATTCACGTGGCTATCATGCACTGATCACGTGCCTGATCATGCACTGATCACGTGCCTTATCATGCACTGATCACGTGCCTGATCATGCACTGATTGCGTAATTTCGCATGCAGTGACGTCGTATCTGGAATTGTGCTGATCATGTGACTAATCAAGAACTGATCATGTGGCTATAATGCACTGATCACGTGACTGCGCACGCACTGAAAATATGGATGACCATACACTGATCACGTCACTGATCACGCACTGATCACGTGACTGATCATGCACTGATCACGTGGCTGACCATGCCACTGATCACGAAGCTGATAATACTCTGATCACGTGAGTGTGCATGCACTGATCACGTGGCTGATCATGGCACTGATCAAGTGGCGGATCATGCACTGATCACGTGGGTGATCATGAACTGATCACGTGGCTTATCATACACTGCTCACGTGGCTGATCAGGCACTGATCACATGGCTGATCATACTCTGAACACGAAGCTGAAAATACACTGATCACGTGACTGCATGCACTGATCACATGGCTATCATGCACTGATCACGTGTCTATCATGCAGTGATCACTTGACTGCGCATTAACTGAACACATACCTGTTCATGCACTGTTTACGTGGCTATCATGCACTGATCACGAGGCTGATCATGCATTGGTCACGTGACTGATCATGCACTCATAACGTTGAGTATCATGCACTGATCACATGACGGCGCATGAACTGATCACGTGGATATTATACACTGATCAAGTGACAAATCATGCACTATTCACGTGACTGATCATGCACTGATCACGTGTCTATCATGCACTGATCACGTGACTGATCATGCACTAGACATGTCGCTATCATGCACTGATCACGTGGCTGTTCATACAGTGACCACGTGACTGATCATGCACTGATCACGTGCCTGATCATGCACTGATCACGAGGCTGATCATACTCCAATCACATGAGTGTGCATGCACTGATCACGTGGCTGATCATGCACTAAGCACGTTGTGCATGATGCACTGATCACGTGGCTAATCATACACTGATCACATGACTGATTCATGAACTAATCACGTTGTGGATCATGCACTGATCACGTGGCTGTTCTTGCACTTATCACATGGCTTTTCATACAGTGATTACACGACTGATCATGCACTAATCACGTTGTGGATCATGCACTGATCACATGAATGTGCATGCACTGATCATGTGGCTGATCATGCAGTGATCATGTGGCTGATGATACACTGATCACGTGGCTGATCAGGCACTGATCACGTGGCTGATCGTACTCTGAACACGAAGCTGAAAATACACTGATCACGAGACTGCATGCACTGATCACTTGACTGCGCATGCACTGATCACGTGGATGATAATACGCTGATCACTTGACTGCTTATGCACTAAAAAAATGGCTGATCATGCACTGATCACATGACTGATCATGCACTGATCACGTGACTGATCATGCATAGATCACGTGACTATCATGCACTGATCACTTGATTGTGCATGCAATAATCACGTGGATGATCACGCATTTATCACGTGGCGGAACATGAACTGATCACGTGACTTAGCATGCAGTGATCTCGTGTCTGAATGGTGCTGATCATGTGACTAATCAAGAACTGATCACGTGGCTATAATGCACTGATCACGTGACTGCGCATGCACTGATCATGTGGATGATCATACACTGATGATGTTACTGATCAGGCACTGATCACGTGACTGATCATTCACTGATCACGTGGCTATTATGCACTGATCACGGGACTGCACATGCAGTGTTCACGTAATTGTAGACAATGTTCACGTGGCTATCATGCACTGATCACGTGTCTATCATGCACTGAACACGTGTCTGATCAAACACTGATCACGTGGCTGATCATGCACTGATCACATGGCTGATCATGCACTAATCACATTGTGGATCATGCACTGATGATGTGGCTTATCATACATTGATCACCTAAATAATCATGCACTGATCACGTGGCAATCTTGCTCTGATCACGTGGTTGATCAGGCACTGATCACTTAGCTATCATGCACTGATCACATGACTGCGCAAGAACTGATCACTTAGATATCATACACAGGACACGTGACAGATCATGCACTGATCACGTGACTGATCATGCACTGATCACCCGGCTATCATGCACTAATCACGTAGCTGATCTGGAACAGATCACGTGACTAATCATGCAGTGATCACGTCGCTATCATGCAATGATCTCGAGATTGCGCATGCACTGATCATATGGATGATCACACACTGATCACGTGACAGATCAGGCACTGAACACGTGACTTATCATGCACTGATCACGTGACTGCACATGAATTGATCATGTGACTGAGCATGCACTGATCATGTAGCTGATCATGCACTGATCACGAAGTTGAGCATACACTGATCATGTGACTGAGCATGCACTGATCACGCAGCTGATCATGCACTGATCACGAAGTTGATCATACACTGATCACGTGAGTGTGCATGCACTGATCACGTGGCGGATAATGCAATGATCACGTGGCTGATCATGCACTGATCTCGAAGCTGATCATACACTGATCACGTGAGTGTGCATGCAATGATCACATGGCTGATTATGCACTGATCACGTGGCTTAATATGCTCTGATCCCGTGGGTGATCATGCACTTATCACGTGGCTTATCATACACTGATCACGTGGCTGATCATGCACTAATCACGTTGTGGATGATGCACTGGTCACGTGGCTGATCATACACTGATCACATGACTGATCATGCACTAATCACGTTGTGGATCATGCACTGATCACGTGGCTGATAATACACTGATTACGTGGCTGATCATACACTGATCACATGGCTGATCATGCACTGAGCACGTGGCTGATCATGCACTAATCACTTTGTGGATCATGCACTGATTACATGGCAGATCATGCACTGATCACATGCCTGATCATGCACTGATCACGTGGCTGATCATGCACTGATCACGAAGCTGATCATCCACTGATCACTTGACTGTGCATGCACTGATCACGTGGCTGAGCATGCACTGATCACGTGGCTGATCATACACTGATCACGTGGCTGATCATACACTAATCACGTTGCAGATAATGCACTCATCACGTGGCTGATCATGCACTGATCACATGTATGATCGTACACTGATCACGTGCCTGATCATGCACTGAACACGAAGCTGATCATACTCCAATCACGTGAGTGTGCATGCAGTGATCACGTGGCTGATCATGCACTAATCACGTTGTGGATGATGCACAGATCACGTGGCTGATCATACACTGATCACATGACTGATCATGAACTAATCACGTTGTGGATCATGCACTGATCACGTGGCTGTTCTTGCACTTATCACGTGGCTGATCATACAGTGATTACATGACTGATCATGCACTAATCACGTTGTGGATCATGCACTGATCACATGAATGTCATGCATTGATCACGTGGCTGATCTTGCACTGATCACGTGGCTGATAATGCACTGATCACTTGACGGATCATGCCCTGATCACGTGTCTGATCATGCACTACTCACGTGACTGATCATTGACTAATCACGTGACTGATCATGCACTGATCATGAGCCTGATCATGCACTGATCACGGGCCTGTTCATGCACTGATCACGTGCCTGATCCTGCACTGATCACGAGGCTGATCATACACTGATCACGTGACTGTGCATGCAATGATCACTTGGCTGATCATGTACTGATCACGTGGCTGATCATGCACTGATCACGTGACTGATTATGCACTGATCACATAGCTATCATGCACTGATCACATGACTTCGCATGCCATGATCACGTGACTGATCATGCACTGATCACGTGGCTATCATGCACTGATAATGTGGCTTAACATACATTGATCACCTAAATAATCATGCACTGATCACGTGGCAATCTTGCTCTGATCACGTGGTTGATCAGGCACTGATCACTTAGCTATCATGCACTGATCACATGACTGCGCAAGAACTGATCACTTAGATATCATACACAGGACACGTGACAGATCATGCACTGATCACGTGACTGATCATGCACTGATCTGGTGGCTATCATGCACTGATCACGTGGTTGATCATACACTGATCACGTGACTGATCATGCACTGATCACCTGGCTATCATGCACTAATCACGTAGCTGATCTGGAACAGATCACGTGACTAATCATGCAGTGATCACGTCGCTATCATGCAATGATCTCGAGATTGCGCATGCACTGATCATTTGGATGATCACACACTGATCACGTGACAGATCATGCACTGAACACGTGACTTATCATGCACTGATCACGTGACTGCCCATGCACTGATCATGTGACTGAGCATGCCCTGATCATGTAGCTGATCATGCACTGATCACGAAGTTGAGCATACACTGATCATGTGACTGAGCATGCACTGATCACGTAGCTGATCATGCACTGATCACGAAGTTGATCATACACTGATCACGTGAGTGTGCATGCACTGATCACGTGGCAGATAATGCAATGATCACGTGGCTGATCATGCACTGATCACGTAGCTCTCATGCACTGATCACATGTCAATCATGCCCGGATCCCGTGGCTGATCATGCACTGATCGCCTGACTGATCATGCACTAGTCACCTGGCTATCATGCACTAATCCCCTGGCTGATCATACACTGATCACATGGCTGATCATGCACTGATCTCGAAGCTGATCATACACTGATCACGTGAGTGTGCATGCAATGATCACATGGCTGATTATGCACTGATCACGTGGCTGATCATGCACTGATCACGTGGCTGATCATGCACTGATCTCGAAGCTGATCATACACTGATCACGTGAGTGTGCATGCAATGATCACATGGCTGATTATGCACTGATCACGTTTCTGAACATGCTCTGATCCCGTGGGTGATCATTCACTTATCACGTGGCTTATCATACACTGATCACGTGGCTGATCATGCACTAATCACCTTGTGGATGATGCACTGGTCACGTGGCTGATCATACACTGATCACATGACTGATCATGCACTAATCACGTTGTGGATCATGCACTGATCACGTGGCTGATAATACACTGATTATGTGGCTGATCATACACTGATCACGTGGCTGATCATGCACTGATCACGTGGCTGATCATGCACTAATCACTTTGTGGATCATGCACTGATTACGTGGCAGATCATACACTGATCACATGACTGATCATACACTGATCGCGTGCCTGATCATGCACTGTTCACGTGTTTATCATGCACTGATCACGTGACTGCGCTTTAACTGAACACATACCTGTTCATGCATTGTTTACGTGGATATCATGCACTGATCACGTGGCTCATCATGCATTAATAACGTGACTGATCATGCACTGATCACGTGGCTATCATGCACTGATCACGTGGCTGATAATGCACTGATCACTTGACTGATCATGCACTGATCATGAGCCTGATCATGCACTGATCACGGGCCTGTTCATGCACTGATCACGTGGCTGATCCTGCACTGATCACGAGGCTGATCATACACTGATCACGTGACTGTGCATGCAATGATCACTTGGCTGATCATGTACTGATCACGTGGCTGATCATGCACTGATAACCTGGCTATCATCCACTGATCACGTGAGTGATCATGCACAATTCTCGTGCATGTTCATGCACTGATCACGTGTCTTAGCATGCACTAACCATGTTGCTGATCATGCAATGGTCAGGTGGCTATCATGCACTGTTTACCTGGCTGATCATGCACTGATCACATGGCTGTAATACACTGACCACTTGACTGTGCATGCACTGATCATGTGGATGATTATACACTGATCACGTGACTGATCATGCACTGATCATGTGTCTGATCATGCACTGATAAAGTGGTTGATCATGCACTGATCACGTGGCTGAGCATGCACTAGTCACGTGGCTATCATGCACTGATCACGTGGCTGATCATACACTGATCACGTGCCTGATCATGCACTGATCACGTGCCTGATCATGCACTGATTGCATAACTTCGCATGCAGTGATCTCGTATCTGAATTGTGCTGATCATGTGACTAATCAAGAACTGATCACGTGGCTATAATGCACTGATCATGTGACTGCGCATGCACTGATCATGTGGATGATCATACACTGATGACGTTACTGATCAGGCACTGATCACGTGACTGATCATTCACTGATCACGTGGCTATTATGCACTGATCACGGGACTGCACATGCAGTGTTCACGTAATTGTAGACAATGATCACGTGGCTATCATGCACTGATCACGTGGCTGATCAAACAATGATCACGTGCCTGATCATGCACTGATCCCGTGGCTGATCATGCACTTATCACGTTGCAGATCATGCACTCATCACGTGGCTGATCATACAATGATCACGTGGCTGATCATGCACTGATCACATGTATGATCGTACACTGATCACGTGGCTGATCATGCACAAATCCCATTGCATATCATGCTCTGATCAGGTTGCTATCATGTACTGATCACGTGGCTGAACATACAGTGATCACGTGACGGACCATGCACTGATTACGTGGCTATCATGCACTGATCACGTGGCTGATCTTGCACTGATCACGTGGCTGATAATGCACTGATCACTTCACTGATCATGCACTGATCACGTGTCTGATCATGCACTACTCACGTGACTGATCTTGGACTGATCACGTGACTGATCATGCACTGATCATGAGCCTGATCATGCACTGATCACGGGCCTGTTCATGCACTGATCACGTGCCTGATCCTGCACTGATCACGAGGCTGATCATACACTGATCACGTGACTGTGCATGCAATGATCACTTGGCTGATCATGTACTGATCACGTGGCTGATCATGCACTGATCACGTGACTGATTATGCACTGATCACATAGCTATCATGCACTGATCACATGACTTCGCATGCCATGATCACGTGACTGATCATGCACTGATCACGTGGCTATCATGCACTGATAATGTGGCTTAACATACATTGATCACCTAAATAATCATGCACTGATCACGTGGCAATCTTGCTCTGATCACGTGGTTGATCAGGCACTGATCACTTAGCTATCATGCACTGATCACATGACTGCGCAAGAACTGATCACTTAGATATCATACACAGGACACGTGACAGATCATGCACTGATCACGTGACTGATCATGCACTGATCTGGTGGCTATCATGCACTGATCACGTGGTTGATCATACACTGATCACGTGACTGATCATGCACTGATCACCTGGCTATCATGCACTAATCACGTAGCTGATCTGGAACAGATCACGTGACTAATCATGCAGTGATCACGTCGCTATCAATGCAATGATCTCGAGATTGCGCATGCACTGATCATTTGGATGATCACACACTGATCACGTGACAGATCATGCACTGAACACGTGACTTATCATGCACTGATCACGTGACTGCCCATGCACTGATCATGTGACTGAGCATGCCCTGATCATGTAGCTGATCATGCACTGATCACGAAGTTGAGCATACACTGATCATGTGACTGAGCATGCACTGATCACGTAGCTGATCATGCACTGATCACGAAGTTGATCATACACTGATCACGTGAGTGTGCATGCACTGATCACGTGGCAGATAATGCAATGATCACGTGGCTGATCATGCACTGATCGCCTGACTGATCATGCACTAGTCACCTGGCTATCATGCACTAATCCCGTGGCTGATCATACACTGATCACATGGCTGATCATACACTGATCTCGAAGCTGATCATACACTGATCACGTGAGTGTGCATGCAATGATCACATGGCTGATTATGCACTGATCACGTGGCTGATCATGCACTGATCACGTGGCTGATCATGCACTAATCACTTTGTGGATCATGCACTGATTACGTGGCAGATCATACACTGATCTCATGACTGATCATGCACTGATCGCGTGCCTGATCATGCACTGTTCACGTGTTTATCATGCACTGATCACGTGACTGCGCATTAACTGAACACATACCTGTTCATGCACAGTTTACGTGGATATCATGCACTGATCACGTGGCTCATCATGCATTAATCACGTGACTGATCATGCACTGATCACGTGGCTATCATGCACTGATCACCTGGCTGATAATGCACTGATCACTTGACTGATCATGCACTGATCACGTGTCTGATCATGCACTACTCACGTGACTGATCATGGACTGATCACGTGACTGATCATGCACTGATCATGAGCCTGATCATGCACTGATCACGGGCCTGTTCATGCACTGATCACGTGGCTGATCCTGCACTGATCACGAGGCTGATCATACACTGATCACGTGACTGTGCATGCAATGATCCTTGGCTGATCATGTACTGATCACGTGGCTGATCATGCAACTGATAACCTGGCTATCATCCACTGATCACGTGAGTGATCATGCACAATTCTCGTGCATGTTCATGCACTGATCACGTGTCTTAGCATGCACTAACCATGTTGCTGATCATGCAATGGTCAGGTGGCTATCATGCACTGTTTACCTGGCTGATCATGCACTGATCACATGGCTGTAATACACTGACCACTTGACTGTGCATGCACTGATCATGTGGATGATTATACACTGATCACGTGACTGATCATGCACTGATCATGTGTCTGATCATGCACTGATAAAGTGGTTGATCATGCACTGATCACGTGGCTGAGCGTGCACTAGTCACGTGGCTATCATGCACTGATCACGTGGCTGATCATACACTGATCACGTGCCTGATCATGCACTGATCACGTGCCTGATCATGCACTGATTGCATAACTTCGCATGCAGTGATCTCGTATCTGAATTGTGCTGATCATGTGACTAATCAAGAACTGATCACGTGGCTATAATGCACTGATCATGTGACTGCGCATGCACTGATCATGTGGATGATCATACACTGATGACGTTACTGATCAGGCACTGATCACGTGACTGATCATTCACTGATCACGTGGCTATTATGCACTGATCACGGGACTGCACATGCAGTGTTCACGTAATTGTAGACAATGATAACGTGGCTATCATGCACTGATCACGTGGCTGATCAAACAATGATCACGTGCCTGATCATGCACTGATCCCGTGGCTGATCATGCACTTATCACGTTGCAGATCATGCACTCATCACGTGGCTGATCATACAATGATCACGTGGCTGATCATGCACTGATCACATGTATGATCGTACACTGATCACGTGGCTGATCATGCACAAATCCCATTGCATATCATGCTCTGATCAGGTTGCTATCATGTACTGATCACGTGGCTGAACATACAGTGATCACGTGACGGAGCATGCACTGATTACGTGGCTATCATGCACTGATCACGTGGCTGATCTTGCACTGATCACGTGGCTGATAATGCACTGATCACTTGACTGATCATGCACTGATCACGTGTCTGATCATGCACTACTCACGTGACTGATCTTGGACTGATCACGTGACTGATCATGCACTGATCATGAGCCTGATCATGCACTGATCACGGGCCTGTTCATGCACTGATCACGTGCCTGATCCTGCACTGATCACGAGGCTGATCATACACTGATCACGTGACTGTGCATGCAATGATCACTTGGCTGATCATGTTACTGATCACGTGGCTGATCATGCACTGATCACGTGACTGATTATGCACTGATCACATAGCTATCATGCACTGATCACATGACTTCGCATGCCATGATCACGTGACTGATCATGCACTGATCACGTGGCTATCATGCACTGATAATGTGGCTTAACATACATTGATCACCTAAAATAATCATGCACTGATCACGTGGCAATCTTGCTCTGATCACGTGGTTGATCAGGCCACTGATCACCTTAGCTATCATGCACTGATCACATGACTGCGCCAAGAACTGATCACTTAGATATCATACACAGGACACGTGACAGATCATGCACTGATCACGTGACTGATCATGCACTGATCAGGTGGCTATCATGCCCTGATCACGTGTTGATCATACACTGATCACGTGACTGATCATGCACTGATCACTGGCTATCATGCACTAATCACGTAGCTGATCTGGAACAGATCACGTGACTAATCATGCAGTGATCACGTCGCTATCATGCAATGATCTCGAGATTGCGCATGCACTGATCATTGGATGATCACACACTGATCACGTGACAGATCATGCACTGAACACGTGACTTATCATGCACTGATCACGTGACTGCCATGCACTGATCATGTGACTGAGCATGCCCTGATCATGTAGCCTGATCATGCACTGATCACGAAGTTGAGCATACACTGATCATGTGACTGAGCATGCACTGATCACGTAGCTGATCATGCACTGATCACGAAGTTGATCATACACTGATCACCGTGAGTGTGCATGCACTGATCACGTGGCAGATAATGCAATGATCACGTGGCTGATCATGCACTGATCACGTAGCTCTCATGCACTGATCACATGTCAATCATGCCCGGATCCCGTGGCTGATCATGCACTGATCGCCTGACTGATCATGCACTAGTCACCTGGCTATCATGCACTAATCCCCTGGCTGATCATACACTGATCACATGGCTGATCATGCACTGATCTCGAAGCTGATCATACACTGATCACGTGAGTGTGCATGCAATGATCACATGGCTGATTATGCACTGATCACGTGGCTGATCATGCACTGATCACGTGGCTGATCATGCACTGATCTCGAAGCTGATCATACACTGATCACGTGAGTGTGCATGCAATGATCACATGGCTGATTATGCACTGATCACGTTTCTGAACATGCTCTGATCCCGTGGGTGATCATTCATTATCACGTGGCTTATCATACACTGATCACGTGGTGGCTGATCATGCACTAATCACCTTGTGGATGATGCACTGGTCACGTGGCTGATCATACACTGATCACATGACTGATCATGCACTATCACGTTGTGGATCATGCACTGATACACGTGCTGATATAATACACTGATTATGTGGCTGATCAGCACACTGAATCACGTGGGCTGAATCATTGACTGATCACGTGGCTTATCATTAGCACGTAATCACTTGTGGATCATGCATCTTGATTAACGTGGGCAGCAATCATACATCTTGATCGACATGACTGATCATACACTGATCGCAGTGCTCTGAAATCATGCACTGTTCACGACGAGTGTTTATCATGCACTGATCACGTGGACTGCGCTTTAATTATAAACCTGAACACATACTGTTCATGCACTGATTGCAACGTGCGATACTAATGCACTGATTCACGTGGCTCATCATGCATTAATCACGTGGTGACTGATCATGCACTATCACATGGCTATCATGCACTGATCGCGGGTGGCTGAAATGCACTGATCATGACTGATCATGCACTGATCACGGTGTCTATCATGCAACTATCACGTGACTGATCATTGACTGATCACGGACTGAGCATGCAACTGATCATTGAGCCTGATCATGCCACTGATCACGGGGCTGTTCATGCACTGATCACGTGGCTGATCCTGCATGATCACGAGGCTGATCATACACTGTCACTTGACTGTGCATGCAATGATCACTTGGCTGATCATGTACTCGATCTCTGGGCTGATCATGCACTGATAAACCTGGCTATCATCCACTGATCACGTGAGTGATCATGCACAATTCTCGTGCATGTTCATGCACTGATCACGTGTCTTAGCATGCACTAACCATGTTGCTGATCATGCAATGGTTTAGGTGGCTATCATTCACTGTTTACCTGGCTGATCATGCACTGATCACATGGCTGTGAATACACTGACCACTTGACTGTGCATGCACTGATCATGTGGATGATTATACACTGATCACGTGACTGATCATGCCCACTGATCATGTGTCTTGATCATGCACTGATAAAAGTGGTTGATCATTGCACTGATCACGTGGCTGAGCATTGCACTAGTCACGTGGCTATCATGCACTGATCACGTGGCTGATCATACACTGATCACGTGCCTGATCATGCACTGATCACGTGCCCAGTGATCATGCAACATGATTGTCATTAAACTTCGCATGCAGTGATCTCAGATCGAATTGTGCTGATCATGTGACTAATCAAGAACTGATCACCGTGGCTATAATGCACTGATCATGTGCACTGCGCATGCCACTGATCAGTGGATGATCATAACAACTGATGACGTTTACTGATCAGGGCACTGATCACCGTGACTGATCATTCACTGATCAGTGGCTATTATGGCAACCTGGATCAACGGGACTGCACATCAGTAGTTCACCGTAATTGTAAGACAATGATCACGTGGCTATCATGCACTGATCACGTGGTGATCACAACAATGATCACGTGCCTAGATCATGCACTGTATCCCGTGGCTGATCATGCATTATCAACGTTGCAGATCATGCACTCATCACGTGGCTGATCATGCACTGATCACATGTATGATCGTACACTGATCACGTGGCTGATCATGCACAAATCCCATTGCATATCATGCTCTGATCAGGTTGCTATCATGTACTGATCACGTGGCTGAAACATACAGTGATCACGTGACGGACCATGCACTGATTACGTGGCTATCATGCACTGATCACGTGGCTGATCTTGCACTGATCACGTGGCTGATAATGCACTGATCACTTGACTGATCATGCACTGATCACGTGTCTGATCATGCACTACTCACATGACTGATCTTGGACTGATCACGTGACTGATCATGCACTGATCATGAGCCTGATCATGCACTGATCACGGGCCTGTTCATGCACTGATCACGTGCCTGATCCTGCACTGATCACGAGGCTGATCATACACTGATCACGTGACTGTGCATGCAATGATCACTTGGCTGATCATGTACTGATCACGTGGCTGATCATGCACTATCACGTGACTGATTATGCACTGATCACATAGCTATCATGCACTGATCACATGACTTCGGCATGCCATGATCACGTGACTGATCATGCACTGACAGTGCTATCATGCACTGATAATGTGCTTAACATACATTGATCAACCTAAATAATCATGCACTGATCACATGGCAATCTTGCTCTGATCACGGTGTTGATCAGGCACTGATCACTTAGCTATCATGCACTGATCACATGACTGCGCAAAACTGATCACTTAGATATCATACACAGTACACGTGACAGATCATGCACTGATCACGTGACTGATCATGCACTGATCTGGTGGCTATCATGCACTGATCACGTGGTTGATCATACACTGATCACGTGACTGATCATGCACTGATCACCTGGCTATCATGCACTAATCACGTAGCTGATCTGGAACAGATCACGTGACTAATCATGCAGTGATCACGTCGCTATCATGCAATGATCTCGAGATTGCGCATGCACTGATCATTTGGATGATCACACACTGATCACGTGACAGATCATGCACTGAACACGTGACTTATCATGCACTGATCACGTGACTGCCCATGCACTG